>NW_012302714.1:0-3154 GCF_000151885.1 Dipodomys ordii | reverse complement strand
TCACTTTTACTTTTGCTTCTCCTTCTGCTTCTGCTGCAACTGCTACTGCTTCTGCTTCTTCTGTTTCTTCCGCTTCTCCTTCTCCTTTTGATTCTCTTTCTGCTTCTGCTTCTCCTTCAGCTTCTCATTCTGCTTCTACAGATTCTGCTTCTTCTGCTTCTCCTGCTTCTCCTTCTGCTTCAGGTTCTGCTTCTGCTTCTTCGGATTCTTATGCTTCTGGTTCTCCTGCTTCTGCTTCTTCTGCTTCCCCTCCTTCTCTTTCTGCTTCTCCTTCTGTTTCTGCTTCTCCTTCTGCTTCTGTTTCTTGTCCTTCTCCTGTTTCTTCTGCTTCTGCTTCTCCTGCTTCTGCTTCTTCTGCTTTTCCTGCTTCTCTTTCTGCTTCTCCTTCTGCTTCTGCTCCTCCTTCTGCTTCTGCTCCTTCTATTTCTTCTGTTTCTTCTTCTTCTGCTTCTCCCGCTCTGCTTCTTCTGCTTCTCCTGCTTCTCGTTCTGCTTCTCTTCGTCGGCTTCTCTTTCTACTTCTCCTTCTGCTTCTTCTGATTCTGCTTCTTCTCCTTCTGCTTCTCCTTCTGCTTCTGCTTCTTCTGCTTCTCCTGCTACTCCTTCTGCATCTCCTTCTGCTTGTGCTTTTCCTTCTGCTTCTTCTTCTGCTTCTCCTTCTTCTGCTTCTCTGTCTGTTTCTGCTTCTTCTGTTTTTCCTGCTTCTCCTTCTGCTTCTCATTCTTCTTCTCCTTCTGTTTCTCCTTGTCGTTATTCTGCTATTCCTTCTGCTTCTCTATCTGCTTCTGCGTCTTCAGCTTCTTCTGCTACTGCTTCTGCTTCTGCTTCTTCTGTTTCTTCTGCTTCTCTTTCTGCTTCTCCTTCTGCTTTTGCTTCTCTTTCTGCTTCTGCTTCTCCTTCTCGTTCTCCTTCTTCTCCAGATTCTGCTTCTTCTGCTTCTCCTGCTTCTCCTTCTGCTTCAGGTTCTGCTTCTGCTTCTTCTGCTTCTATTTCTGCTTCTCCTTCTGTTTCTGCTTCTGCTTCTTATCCTTCTTCTATTTCTTTTGATTCTGCTTCTCCTGCTTCTGCTTCTCCTGCTTCTCCTTCTGTTTCTCCTTCTGCTTCTCCTTCTTCTGCTTCTACTTCTGCTTCTGCTTCTCCTTCTGCATCTTCTTCTGTTTCAATTTCTCCTTCTTCTGCTTTTCATTCTGCTTCTGCTTCTCCTGCTTCTGCTTCTTCTGCTTCTCCTGCTTCTCCTTCAGCTTCTCTTTCTGCTTCTGCTTATCCATCTGTTTCTCCTACTCCTAATCCTTCTCTTTCTCCTTCTCCTTCTTCTTCTTCTGCTTCTCCTTCTGCTTCTCCTTCTGCTTTTGCTTCTCTTTCTGCTTCTGCTTCTCCTTCTGGTTCTCCTTCTTCTTCTCCAGATTCTGCTTCTTCTGCTTCTCCTGCTTCTCCTTCTGCTTTAGGTTCTGCTTTTGCTTCTTCGGCTTCTTCTGCTTCTATTTTTGCTTCTCCTTCTGTTTCTGCTTCTCTTTCTGCTTCTGCTTCTTCTCCTTCTTCTATTTCTTCTGATTCTGCTTCTCCTGCTTCTGCTTCTCCTGCTTCTCCTTCTGTTTCTCTTTATGCCTCTCCTTCTGCTTCTCCTTCTTCTGCTTCTACTACTGCTTCTGCTTCTTCTTCTGCATCTTCTGTTTCAATTTCACCTTCTTCTGCTTTTCATTCTGCTTCTGCTTCTCCTGCTTCTGCTTCTTCTGCTTCTTCTGCTTCTCCTTCTCATTCTCCTTCTCTTTCTGCTTCTGCTTATCCTTCTGTTTCTCCTACTCCTAATCCTTCTCTTTCTCCTTGTTCTTCTTCTGCTTCTCGTTCTTCTTCTGCTTCTTCTGCTTGTTCTGTTTCTTCTGCTTCTACTTTTCCAGCTTCTGCTGCTTCTGCTTCTCCTTCTGCTTCAGGTTCTCCTTCTGCTTCTTGGGCTTCTTCTGTTTCTTCTGCTTCTGCTTCTCCTGCTACTGCTTCTTCCGCTTCTTCTGCTTCTCTTTTGTTTCTCCTTCTGCTTCTGCTTCTCCTTTTGCTCCTTCTCTTTCTTCTTCTTCTTCTTCTTCTTCTTCTTCTTCTTCTCCTTCTCCTTCTTCTTCTTCTTCTTCTTCTTCTTCTTCTTCTTCTTCTTCTTCTTCTTCTTCTTCTTCTGCTTCTCCCGCTTCTGCTTCGTCTGCTTCTCCTGCTTGTCCTTCTCCTTATGCTTCTCCTTCTCCTTCTTTTGCTTCTCTTTCTGCTTCTGCTTCTTCTGATTCTCCAACTTCTCTTTCTTCTTCTTCTATTTCTGCTTCTCTTTCTGCTTCTGCATCTCCTTCTGCTTCACCTTCTGCTGCTCCTACTCCTTCTTCTGTTTCTCCCTCTGCTTCTGCTTCTTATGCTTCTTCTTATTCTTCTGATTCTGCTTCTCCTGCTTCTGCTTCTTATGCTTCTACTGCTTCTTCTTCTGCTTCTTATGCTTCTTCTGCTTCTACTTCTCTTTCTGCTTCTGCTTCTCCTGCTTGTTTTTCTGCTTCTTCTGCTGCTTTTTCTACTTCTCCTTCTGCTTCTCTTTTTGCTTCTCCTTCTGCTTCTGCTTCTTCTGTTTCTCGTGCCTGGATTTCTGGTTCTACTTCTTCTGCTGCTTCTCCTTCTGCTTCTGCTTCTCCTTCTGCTTCTGTTTCTGCTTCTTCTCTTTCGGCTTCTCCTGCTTCTGCTTCTTGTCCTCCTCCTGCTTCTCTTTCTGCTTCTCATTCTGCTTCTGCTTCTCCTTCTGCTTCTGCTTCTCCTCCTTCTCCTTCTCCTACTTCTGCTTCTCTTTCAGCTTCTGCTTCTTCTGCTTCTCCTGCTTCTCCTTCTGCATCTCCTTCTGCTTGTGCTTGTCCTTATGCTTCTTCTTCTGCCTCTGCTTCTCCTTCTCCTTCTTTTGCTTCACCTTTTGCTTCTGCTTCTTCTGCTTTTCCTGCTTCTCCTTCTGCTTCTGCTTCTTCTGCTTCTCCTTCTGCATCTTCTTCTGCTTCTGCTTCTCCTTCTTCTGCTTCTCCTTCTGATTCTCCTTCTGCTTCTTCTTCTGCTTTACCTGCTTCTCTTTCTGCTTCTCCTTCTGCTTCTCCTTCTGTTTCTCCTTCTCCTTCTTGTTCTTCTGCTTTTCCTTCTGCTTTTCCTAC
>NW_012302713.1:0-3154 GCF_000151885.1 Dipodomys ordii | reverse complement strand
ACAGCGGGACACAGCGTGGGACACAGCAGGGTACACAGAGGGGTGACAGCGGGGACACAGAGGGACACAGCAGGACACAGCGGGGAAACAGCAAGGACACAACGGGAAACAGAGGGACACAGCTGGGGACACAGCAGGGCCCACAGCGGGGGACACAGCCACACACACCGGGACACAGTGGGGACAAAGCGGGGGACAAAGCGGGGACACAGAGGGACACATCGGGACACAGCGGAACACAGCGGGGACACAGTGGGGGACAGAGGGGACGAACCTGGGAACAACGGGGGCAGAGCAGGACACAGTTGGGACACAGCGAGGACACAGCGGGACACAGCGGGGATACAGCGAGTACACAGCGGGACACAGCCGGGCACAGCAGGACACAGAGGGGAACACAGCGGGGGACACAGCGGGACACAGCGGGACACAGCGGGATACACAGTGGGACACATCGGGGATACAGCAGGGACACAGCGGGACACAGCGGGAGACAGAGCAGGATATAGCGGGGGACACAGCGGGACACAGCGGGGACACAGCGGGACAGAGCGGGGAACACAGCAGGATATAGCAGGGGACACAACGAGGACAAAGCGGGACACAGAGGGACACAGCAGGGGACACAGCAAGGCCACAGCGGGACACAGCGGGACACAGCGGGACACAGCGGGGGACACAGCAGGGGACACAGCAGGGCACGGGGGACACAGCGGGAAACAGTGGGGACACAGCGGGTGACCCAGCGAGGACACAGCGTGACAAATGGGGACACAGCGGGACACAGCAGGACACAGCGGGGGACACAGCAGGGAACACAGCAGGACACAGGGGGACACAGCGGGACACAGCGGGGACAGAACGGGGGACACAGCGGTACACAAAGGGGGACCCAGCGTTACACAGCGAGGACACAGCGGGACACAGCGGGGACACAGCAGTGGACACAGCAGGACACAGAGGGGAACAGAGGGGGCACACAGCGGGACACAGCATGTGACACAGCGGGACAAAGGGGGACACAGTGGGGACAGAGTGGGACACAGCGGGACACAGCGGGAGACACAGCGGGACACAGCGGGACACACGGGGACACAGCAGGACACAGGGGGACACAGCAGCGACACAGTGGAACACAGCGGGGGACACAGCGGGACACAGCCTGGGACAGAGCGGGACACAGCGTGGACACAGCGGGACACAGCGAGACACAGAAGTGATAAAGCGGCGACACAGCGGGACACAGCGGGACACAGCGGTACACAGCGGGGGACAGAGGGGACACACCGGTGGACAACGGGGACACAGCAGGACAGCGCGGGGGTCACAGTGGGAAACAGCGGGGACACAGGGGGACACAGGGGGTGACACAGAGGGACACAGCGGGACACAGCGGGACAGTGTGGGGACACAGCGGGGACAAAGCGGGGGACACAGTGAGGGACACAGCAGTAAACAGCGGGGGAAACAGCGGGACTCAGCTGGGGACACATCAAAGGACACAGCGGGTGACACATCGGGGTAAACAGCGGGAAACAGCGGGGGACACAGCGAGGACACAGCAGGACACAGAGGGTACACAGAGGCAGACAAAGCGGTACACATCGGGACACAGCGGGGACACAGCAGGACACAGCGGGACACAGCGGGGACACAGCAGGACACAGCGGGGACACAGCGGGACACAGCGGGGACACAGAGGCGGACACAGCAGAACACAGCGGGACACAGCGCGACACAGCGGGACACAGCGTGGACACAGCGAGGACACAGTGGGACACAGCGGGGAACACAGCGGATGACACAGCGGGACACAGCAGGACACAGCGGGGGCACAGTGGGGGACACAGCGGTCCACAAAGGGGGACCCAGCGTTACACAGCGAGGACACAGCGGGACACAGCGGGGACACAGCAGGTGACACAGCAGGACACAGAGGGGAACAAAGGGGGCACACAGCGGGACACAGTGGGGGACACAGCGGGCCAAAGCGGGACACAGTGGGGACAGAGAGGAACACAGCGGGGATAAAGCGGGGGATACAGCGGGGAAACAGTGGAACACAGCAGTGACACAGCGGAACACAGCTGGGGACACAGCGGAACACAGCGAGACACAGCAGTGACAAAGCGGTGACACAGCGGGACACATCGGGACACAGCGGTACACAGCGGGGGACAGAGGGGACACACCGGTGGACAATGGGGACACAGCAGGACAGCGCGGGGGTCACAGTGGGAAACAGCAGGGACACAGGGGGACACAGGGGGCGACACAGAGGGACACAGCGGGACACAGCGGGACAGTGTGGGGACACAGCGGGGACAAAGCGGGGGACAGAGTGGGGGACACAGCGGTAAACAGCGGGGGACACAGCGGGAGATACAGCGGGAAACATCAAAGGACACAGCGGGTGACACAGCGGGAGATACAGCGGGAAACAGCAGGGGACATAGCGAGGACACAGCAGGACACAGCGGGGTACACAGAGGCAGACACAGCGGTACACATCGGGACACAGCGGGGACACAGCGGGACACAGCGAGACACAGCGGGACACAGCGGGGACACAGCGGGGACACAGCGGGACACAGCGGGGACACAGAGGCAGACACAGCAGAACACAGCGGGACACAGCGCGACACAGCGGGACACAGCGGGGAACACAGCGGGAGACACCGCGACACAGCGGGACACAGCATGGGCACAGCAAGTCACAGCGGGGAAATAGTGGGGGATACAGCGGGGGACACAGTGGGATACAGAAGGACACAGCGAGGACTCAGGGGGACACAGGAGGACACAGCGGGGACACAGCGGGGAAAAAGCGGGGGACACAGTGGGACACTGCGGGTACACAGAGGGACTTAGCGGGTACACAGTGAGGTCACACCAGGGACACAGCGGGACACAGCGGGGACAAAGCGGGACACAGAGGGACACAGCAGGGGACACAGCAAGGCCACAGCGGGACACAGCGGGACACAGCGGGGAACACAGCAGGGGACACAGCAGGACACAAGGGGACACAGCGGGACACAGCGGGGACACAGCGGGGACACAGCGGGACACAAAGGGGGACCCAGCGTTACACAGTGAGGACACAGCGGGACACAGCGGGGACACAGCAAGGGACACAGCAGGACACAGATGA
>NW_012302712.1:0-3154 GCF_000151885.1 Dipodomys ordii | reverse complement strand
CTGTGTCCCCAGCTGTGTCCCGCTGTGTCCCGCTATGCACCCCGCTGTGTCCTGCTGTGTTCCCGCAGTGTCCCTGCTATGTCCCGCTGTGTCCTGTTTTGTCCTCGCTGTGTCCCCCGCTGTGTCCCGTTGTGTCCCCAGCTGTGTCCCCCGCTGTCTCCCGCTCTGTCCCCTGCTGTGTCTCACACTTTGTCCCCGCTGTGTCCCACTGTGTCCCGCTGTGTCCCGCTGTGCGCCCACTGTGTCCCGTTGTGTCCGCAGCTGTGCAGCACGCTGTGTAACGCTTTGTCCCCGCTGTATCGATGCTGTGTCCCGCTGGGTCCCGCTGTGTCCTCGCTGTGTTCCCTGCTAGGTCGGCTGTCTCCCGCTTTGTCCCCAGCTGTGTCCCTCTGTGTCCTCCCTGTGACCCCCGCTGTGTCCCGCTGTGTCCCCGCTGTATCGATGCTGTGTCCCTCTGGGTCCCGCTGTGTCCTCCCTGTGTTCCCCGCTGTATCCCGCTGTGTCCCCCGCTGTGTCCCGCTGTGTCTACTGCTGTGTCCCCGCTGTGTCCCGTTGTGTCCCGCTGTGTTCCGCTGTGTCCTCGTTGTTTCCCACGCTGTGTTCTGCTGTGTCCTCGCTGTGTCCCCCGCTGTGTCCCGTTGTGCACCCATCTGTGTACCCCGCTGTGTCCCGCTGTGTCCCCGCTGTATCGACGCTGTGTCCTGCTGTGTCCCCCCAGTGTACCCCACTGTGTCCCGCTGTGTCCCACTGTGTCCCCCGCTGTGTCCCCTGCTGTGTCCCGCTGTGTCCCCCGCTGTGTCCCGCTGTGTCCTTGCTGTTTCCCCTGCTGTGTCCCACTGTGTCCTCGCTGTGTCCCACGCTGTTTCCCACGGTGTCCTCCGCTGTGTCCCGCTGTGTCTCGCTGTGTCCCGCTGTGTCCCCGCTCTCTCCCCGCTGTGTCCCTCTGTGTACCACACTGTTTCCAGCTTTGTCCCCGCTGTGTCTCGCTGTGTCCCACGCTCTGTCCTCCACTGTGTACCAATGTGTCCTCGCTGTGTCCTCGCTGTTTTCCCCGCTGTGTCCCGCTGTGTCCCCTGCTGTGTCCCCCGCTGTGTCCTCGCTTTGTACCCCTCTGTGTCCCGCTGGGTCCTCGCTGGGTCCCCCGCTGTGTCCCCGCTGTGTCCCGCTGTGTCCCGCTCTGTCCCTGCTGTGTCCTGCTGTGTCCCGCTGTGTCCCCGCTGTGTGCCCGCTGTGTCCTGCGATGTACTCCGTTGTATCCAGCTGTGTCACCACTGTGTCCCGCTGTGTCCCCTCTCTGTCTGCGCTGTCCCCCACTGTGTCGCGTTGTGTCCCGCTGTGTCCCCTGCTTTGTCCAGCTCTGTCCGCGCAATGTCCCCCATTGTCCCGCTGTTTCACATTGTGTCCCATGCTGTCCCGCTTTGTCCCCCGCAGTGTCCCCCGCTGAGTCCCCTCTGTGTCGCCTCTGTGTCCCACTGTGTCCTCGCTGTGTCCCCCGTTGTCTCCCGCTTTGTCCCCCGCTGTGTCCCGCTGTGTCCTCGCTGTGTCCCCCGCTGTGTCCCGCTGTGTCCCCGCTGTGTCCCCAGCTGTGTCCCGCTGTGTCCCGCTATGTATCCCGCTGTGTCCTGCTATGTTCCCGCAGTGTCCCCGCTGTGTCCCGCTGTGTCCTCGCTGTGTCCCCCGCTGTGTCCCGTTGTGTCCCCAGCTGTGTCCCCCGCTGTCTCCCGCTCTGTCCCCTACTGTGTCTCACACTTTGTCCCCGCTGTGTCCCACTGTGTCCCGCTGTGTCCCGCTGTGCGCCCACTGTGTCCCGTTGTGTCCGCAGCTGTGTAGCACGCTGTGTAACGCTGTGTCCCCTGCTCTGTCTCGCTGTATCCCGCTGTGTCCCGCTCTGTCCCCGCTGTGTCCCTCTGTGTTTCGCTGTGTCCTCGCTGTGTTCCCCCTGTGTCCCGCTGTGTCCCCACTCTGTCCTGCTATGTCCTGCTGTGTCCCGCTGTGTCCTCGCTGTATCCCCAGCTGTGTCCCACTGTGTCCCCGCTGTGTCCTCGCTGTGTCCCCCGCTGTGTCCCGCTGTTTCCTCGCTGTGTCCCCCGCTGTGTTCCGCTGTGTCCCCTGCTCTGTCTCGCTGTATCCCGCTGTGTCCCGCTCTGTCCCCGCTGTGTCCCGCTGTGTCCCCAATGTGTCCTCTATGTGTCCCCCGCTGTGTCCCCGCTTTGTCCCGCTGTGTCCCGCTTTGTCCCCCACTGTGTCCCGCTGTGTCCCCATAGTGTCCCCGCTGTGTCCCGCTGTGTCCTACTGTGTCCCGTGGTGTCCCCATTTGTCCCCCGCTGTTTCCCCCGCTGAGTCTCGCTGTGTCCCCACTGTGTCCTCTCTGTGTCCCCCGCTGTGTCCTGCTCTGTTCCCCGCTGTGTCTCCCGTTTTGTCCCTGCTGTGCCCCGCTGTGTCCCCCACTGTGTCCCATTGTGTCATCAGCTGTGTACCCTTCTGTGTCTCGTTGTGTCCCCGCTGTATCGATGCTGTGTCCCGCTGGGTCCCGCTGTGTCCTCTCTGTTTTCCCTGCTTTGTCCCCGCTGTATCCCACTGTGTCCCCCACTGTGTCCCCGCTGTATCCCGCTGTGTCCCCTGCTGTGTCCCCGCTGTGTCCCTCTGTGTTTCGCTGTGTCCTTGCTGTGTTCCCCCTGTTTCCCGCTGTGTCCCCACTGTGTCCCCCTATGTCCTGCTGTGTCCCGCTTTGTCCCCGCTGTATCCCCCGCTGTGTCCAACTGTGTCCCCGCTGTGCCCCGCTGTGTCCCCCCCTGTGTCCCGTTGTGTCATCAGCTGTGTCCACCTCTGTGTCCCCGCTGTGTCCTGCTGTGTCCAGCTGTGTCCCCCGCTGTGTCCTCGCTGTGTCCCGCTATGTCCAAGCTGTGTCCCCTCTTTGTCCCCCACTGTGTCCCCGCTGTGTCCCCGCGGTGCCACGCTGTGTCCCCGCTGTGTGCCCCGCTGTGTCACCTGCTGTGTCCCCGCTGTGTCCCCCTCCGTGTACCCCACTGTGTCCTGGTGTGTCTTCTGCTGTGTCTATGCTGTGTCCCGCTGTGTCTCCCGCTGTGTCCCCGCTGTGTCCCCTCTGTGTCGCGCTGTGTCCCGCTGTGCCCCCACTGTGTCCCGTTGTGTCCAC
>NW_012302711.1:0-3154 GCF_000151885.1 Dipodomys ordii | reverse complement strand
CTGGGGGACACAGCGGGACACAGAGGGACACAGCAAGGACACAGCGGGGGAGAATGGGGGACACAGCGGGACACAGCAAGGCACAACGGGGTCACAGCAGTGGACACAGCGGGACACAGCGGGGGACACAGTGGGACACAGCGGGGGACACATGGGACACAGCGGGGACACTGCGGGGACACAGCGGGACCCAGCAGGACACAGCGGGGGACACAGCGGGACACAGCGGGACACAGCGGGGGACACTGCAGGGACACATAGGGACACAGTAGGACACAGCGTGGGACAAAGCAGGAGACAGCGGAGGACACAGCGAGGACACAGCTGGACACAGCGGGGACACAGAGGGGACTCAGCAGGGGACATAGAGGGAAAAAAGCGGGACACCACGGGACACAGTAGGACACAGCGGGACACAGCGGGGACACTGCGGGACACAGCCGGGGGACACAGCGGTGGACAGCGGGGGACAGAGAAGGGACACAGCGGGACACAGAGGGGACACAGCTGGACACAGAAGGGTACACAGCGGGACACAGCGGACACACAGCGGGGACAGAGCTGGACACAGAGGGACACAGAAGGGACATAGCGTGACACAGATGGACACTGAAAGAGACAGAGCGAGGACACAGCCGGACACAGCGAAACACAGCGTGACACAGTGGGGACACAGCAGGGGACACAGCGGGACACAGCAGGGGACACAGCGGGACACAGCGGGGTACACAGCAGGGACAAAGCGGGACACAGCGGGGGACACAGCGAGGACACAGCGGGACACAGCGATAACAAAGCGGGACACAGCGGGGGACACAGCGGGACACAGCGTCGATAGAGCGGGGACAGAGCGGGACACAGCGGTGACACAGCGGGACTCAGCGGGGGACACTGCGGGACCCAGCGGGACCCAGCGGGGACACAGCAAGGACACAGCGGGGGACACAGCGGGACACAGCAGGACACAGCGGGGGACACAGCGAGGGACACAGCGGGGGACACAGTGGGACACAGTGGGGAACACAGAGAGGACACAGCAGGACCAAGCGGGACACAGCGTCGATACATCGGGGACACAGCGGGACACAGCGGGGGACACAGCGAGGACACAGCAGAACACAGCATGGGAAACAGCGAGGACACAGGACACATTGGGACACAGCGGGGACACAGCGGGACCCAGCGCGGGACACAGCGAGGACACATTGGGACACAGCGGGGATACAGCGGGACTCAGCGGGGGACACAACAGTACACAGCGGGACACAGCGGGACACAGCGGGGGACACAGAGGGGTAAACAGCAGGACACAGCGGGGAACACAGCGAGGACACAGCGGGACCAAGCGGGATACAACGTCGATACAGCGGGGACACAGCGGGACACAGCGGGGTTCACAGCTGGGGACACAACGGGACACAGGGGGGACACAGCGAGCACACAGCAAAACACAGCGTGGGAAACAGCGAGGACACAGCGGGACACAGCGAGACACAGCGGGACACAGTGGGGACACAGCAGTAGACACAGCGGGACACAGCGGGGGACACAGCGGGACACAGCAGGGAACACAGCGAGGACACAGCGGGGACACAGCGGGGACACTGGGGGAACATAGTGGGACACAGCGGGGGACACAGCGAGGACACAGCGGGACACAGCTGGACACAGCATGGGACAAAGCGGGAGACAGTAGGGGACACAGCGAGGACGCAGCGGGACACAGCGGCGACACATAGAGGACACAGCGGGGGACACAGTGGGAGACAGAGCGGGACACAGCGGGACCCAGCGGGGACAAAGCGTGAGACACAGCGGTGGACAGAACAGGAGACAGAGGCGGACACAGTGAGGACACAGCGGGACACAGCGGGGACACAGGTGGCTGAGGGGGGGCCACAGCGGGGGACAAAGCGGGACACCATGGAACACAGCGTGAAACAGCGGTGAACCTGCGGGGACACAGCGGGACACAGCGGGGACACAGCGGGGACACAGCGGGACACAGCAGGACACAGCGGGGGACACAGCAGGACACAGCGAGGGACACAGCGGGACACAGCGGGGACACAGAGGGGACTCAGCAGGGGACATAGCGGGGGACAAATCGGGACACCACAGGACACAGTGGGACACAGCGGGACACAGCGGGGACACTGCGGGGACACAGCGGGACAAAGCGGGGGACCCAGCGGGACACAGCGGGACCCAGCAGGACCCAGCGGGGAAACAGCGGGGACACAATGGGACACAGCGAGGACACAGCGGGACACAGTGGGGGACACAGTGGGACACAGCAAGGCACAACGGGGTCACAGCAGTGGACACAGCGGGACACAGCGGGGGACACAGCCAGACACAGCAGGGGACACAGCGGGACACAGTGGGGGACACAGCAGGGGACACATTGGGACACAGTGGGGGACACAGCGGGACACAGCGGGGACACAGCTGGACACAGTGGGGTACAGAGCCGGACACAGCAAGGCACAATGGGGTCACAGCAGTGGACACAGCCGGACAAAGCGGGGCACAGATAGGGACAGAGCGGGGATACAGCAGGTGCCACAGAGGGACACAGCGGGACACAGCGGGACACAGCGGGGGACACACCGAGGACACACTGGGCCACAGCGGGTACACAGCGGGACTCAGCGGGGGACACAGCAGGACACAGCGGGACACAGTGGGACACAGTGGGGCACAGCAGGGACACAGCGAGTGACACAGCAGGGGACACAGCGGGACACCGCAGGGGACACAGGGAGGATACAGCGGGACACAGCAGGGGACACAGCGGAACCCAGCGAGGGACACAGAGGGGGACACAGTGGGACACAGCGGGGTACACAAAGAGGACCCAGCGGGACCCAGCGGGACATAGCTTCAATACAGCGGGGACACAGCGGGACACAGCGGGGTACACAGCTGGGGACACAACGGGACATAGTGGGGGACATAGCGGGATACAGCGGGACACAGCGGGACACAGCGCGGCACAGTTGGGACAAAGTGGGCGACACAGCGGGGAACAGAGCAGGACACAGCAGGGGACACATCGAGGACACAGCGGGACACAGCGGGGACACAGTTGGGACAAAGCGGGGGACACTGAGGGGCACAAACGGGACAACACGGAACACAGCGGGACACA
>NW_012302710.1:0-3154 GCF_000151885.1 Dipodomys ordii | reverse complement strand
AGCTGATTCCCGTTGTGTCCTTGCTGTGTCCCCGCTTTGTCCTGCTGTGTCCCTCTGTGTCCCCGCTGTCCCCCGCTGTGTCCCCTGCTGTGTCCCCCGCTGTGACTTGCTGTGTCCATGCTGTGTCCCCCTCTGTGTCCCGCTGTTTCCCGCTGTGTCCCCCGCTGTGTTCCGCGCTGTGTTCCACTGTGTCCACGTTGTGTCCCCACTGTGTCCCGCTGTGTGACGCTGTGTCCCGCTGTGTTCTGCTGTGTCTGCCTCTGTGTCCCCCGCTGTGTCCCGCTGTGTCCCCTGCTGTGTCCCCCGCTGTGTCCCCCTGTGTCCCGCTGTGTCCTTGCTGTGTCCCCGCTGTGTTCTGCTGTGTCCCTCTGTGTCCCCGCTGTCCCCCACTGTGTCCCCTGCTGTGTCCCCCGCTGTGTCCCGCTGTGTCCCCACTGTGTCCCCACTGTGTCCCGCTGTGTCCCGCTGTGTCCCCGCTGTGTCCCCACTGTGTCCCACTGTGTCCTTGGTGTGTCCTCACTATGTAACCGCTAAGTCCCTCTGTGTCCCCGCTGTCTCCCACTGTTTCCCCCGCTGTTTCCCCGCTGTGTCCCCGCTGTGTCCTCTTGTGTCCCACTGTGTCCTTCTGTATCCCGCTGTGTCCCCCGCTGTATCCCCCACTATTTCCCCACTGTAACTTGCTGTGTCCATGCTGTGTCCCCTGCTGTGTCCAGCTGTGTCCCGCTGTGTCCCTCTCTGTGTCCCCCGATGTGTTCCCCGCTATGTCCCACTGTGTCCTCGCTGTGTCCCCGCTGTGTTCTGCGGTGTCGCGCTGTGTCCCGCTGTGTTCTGCTGTGTCCGCCTCTGTGTCCCCCGCTGTGTCCCGCTGTGTCCCCCGCTGTGTCCCCGCTGTGTCCCCGCTGTGTCCCCCTGTGTCCCGCTGTGTCCCTGCTGTGTCCCCGCTGTGTCCCGCTGTGTTCCGCTGTGTCCTCCGCTGTGTCCCTGCTGTGTCCCCGCTATGTCCCGCTGTGTCCCGCTGTGTCTCCCGCTGTGTCCCGCTGTGTCCCTGCTGTGTTCCCGCTGTGTCGCGCTGTGTCCCGCTGTGTCCCCGCTGTGTCATTTTTGTGTCCCCCGCTGTGTCCCACTGTGTCCCTGCTGTATCCCGCTGTGTCCTTCGCTGTGTCCCCCGCTGTGTCCCACTGTGTGTCCCGCTATGTCCCGCTGTGTATCGCTGTGTCCGCCACTGTGTCCCGCTGTGTCCCCGCTGTGTCCCGCTGTGTCCCCCGCTGTGTCCCCGCTGTGTCCCCGCTATGTCCCGCTGTGTCCCGCTGTGTCTCCCGCTGTGTCCTGCTGTGTCCCTGCTGTATCCCACTGTGTCCCTTGCTGTGTCCCCGCTATGTCCAGCTGTGTCCCTTGCTGTGTCCCCCGCTGTGTCCCCCGCTATGTCCCGCTGTGTATCTCTGTGTCCGCTGCTGTGTCCCGCTGTGTCCCCGCTGATTCCCCCGCTGTGTCCTGCTGTGTTCCCGCTGTGTCCCGCTGAGTCCGGCTGTGTCCTCCTCTGTGTCCCCGCTCTGTCCCTGTTGCGTCCCCCGCTGTGTCCCCCGCTGTGTCCCGCTGTGTACCCCTGTGTACCCCGCCGTGTCCCGCAGTGTCCCCCGCTGAGGCCCCCGTTGTGTCCCCGCTGTGTCCTGCTGTGTCCCCGCTGTGTCGCCTGCTGTGTCCCACTGTGTCTCCGCTGTGTCCCCCTCTGTGTCCCCGCTGTGTCCCCGTTGTCCCCAGGTGTGTCCCCGATGTCCACTGCTGTGTCTCCCGCTGTGTCCCGCTGTGTCCCGCTGTGTCCCTTCTGTCCCCCGTTGTGTCCCGCTGTGTCCCTCTGTGTTCTCTGCTGTGTCCCTCTGGGTCCCACGCTGTGGCCCAGCTGTGTCCCGATGAGTCCCCACTGTGTCCCCGCTGTGTCCCACGCTGTGTCCCACTGTGTCCTTGCTGTGTACCCGCTGTGTCCCCCGCTGTGTCCCCGCTGTGTCCCCCGCTGTGTCCCGCTGTGTCCCCGCTGTGTCCCCCGCTGTGTCCCCGCTGTGTCCCGCTGTATCCCCCGCTGTGTCGCGCTGTGTCCCGCTGTGTCCCCTCTGTGTCCACCTCTGTGTCCCCGCTGTGTCACGCTGTGTCCAGCTGTGTCCCCCGCTGTGTGCTCGCTGTGTCCCTCTATGTCCAAACTGTGTCCACTCTTTGTCCCTCGTTGTGTCCCAGCTGTGTTCCCCGCGGTGCTCTGCTGTGTCCCCCGCTGTGTCCGGCTGTGTCCCCCGCTATGTCCCGCTGTGTATCGCTGTGCCCGCCGCTGTGTCCCGCTGTGTCCCCGCTGTGTCCTCCGCTGTGTCCCGCTGTGTCCCCTTCTGTGTCCCCGCTATGTCACGCTGTGTCCCTGCTGTTTCCCTGCTGTGTCCCGCTGTGTCCCCGCTGTGTTCCCCTGTGTCCCGCTGTGTCCCCCGCTGTGACCCTCTGTGTCCCTGCTGTGTCCCCGATGTGTCCTGCTGTGTCCCCTCTGTGTTCCCGCTGTGTCTCCCCTGTGCCCCGCTGTGTCCCGCTGTGTCCTCACTGTGTCCCACGCTGTGTCCCCCGCTTTGTCCCGCTGTGTCCCCCTTGTCCCCCGCTGTGACCCCGCTGTCCTCTGCTGTGTCCCCCGCTGTGTTCCACTGTGTCCCGCTGTGTCCACCGCTGTGTCCCCCGCTGTGTCCCACTCTGTCACCCGTATATCCCCTGCTGTGTCTCGCTGTGTCCCCGCTGTGTCCCCCTCTGTGTTCCCGCTGTGTCCCCGTTGTCCCCAGGTGTGTCCCTGCTGTCCCCTGCTGTGTCCTCCGCTGTGTCCCGCTGTGTCCCGCTGTGTCCCACTGTGTCCCCTCTGTGTCCCCTGCTGTGTCCCGCTGTGTCCCTCACTGAGTCCCGCTGTGTACCGCTGTGTCCACCTCTGTGTTCTCTCTCTGTCCCGCTGTGTCCCCCAATGTGTCCCCTGCTGAGTCCCGCTGGGTCCCACTGTGACCCACGCTGTATCCCCCATGTGGTCCCTGCTGATGTCCCCGATGAAGTCCTCTTGTGTACCCTCCTGGTGAATCCACCTAAGGTCACTCCTGGACCCCGGCTGGAGATCCCGCTGGGTACTCCAATGGTGTCCACCCCGCTT
>NW_012302709.1:0-3154 GCF_000151885.1 Dipodomys ordii | reverse complement strand
GCACAAGCAGAAGGAGATGCAAAAGGAGAAGCAGGAGAAGCAGAAGAAGCAGAAGCTGAAGGAGAAGAAGAAGTAGGAGAAGGAGAAGGAGGAGAAGCCGAAGCAGAAGGAGAAGCAGAAGCGGAATGAGAAGCAGAAAGAGAAGCAGGAGAAGCACAAGAAGCAGAAGCAGGAGAAGCCGAAAGGGAAGAAGCAGAAGAAGCAGAATCAGAAGCAGAAGTAGAAGCAGAAGCAGAAGGAGAAGCAGAAGAAGAAGTAGAACCAGAAATTCAGGCAGGGGAAACAGAAGAAGCAGAAGCAGTAGGAGAAGCAAAAAGAGAAGCAGAAGGAGAAGTAGAAGAAGCAGCAGAAGGAGAAGCAGCAGAAGAAGCAGAAAAACAAGCAGGAGAAGCAGAAGCACAAAGAGAAGTAGAAGCAGAAGAAGCAGAAGCAGAAGAAGCAGTAGAAGCATAAGAAGCAGAAGCAGGAGAAGCAGAAGCAGAAGATAAAGAAGAAGCATAAGAAGCAGATGCAGAGGGAGAAACAGAAGAAGGAGAAAGAGCAGCAGAAGGTGAAGCAGAAGGAGATGCAGAAGCAGAAAGAGAAGCAGAAACAGAAGGAGAAGAAGAAGGAGAAGTTGGAGAATCAGAAGAAGCAGAAGCAGAAGCAGAAAGAGAAGGAGAAGAAGGAGAAGGAGAAGCAGAAGGAGAAGGACAAGCAGGAGAAGCAGAAGAAGCAGAAGCGGGAGAAGCAGAAGAAGAAGAAGAAACAGAAGAAAGAGAAGGAGCAGAAGGAGAAGCAGAAGCAGAAGGAGAAACAGAAAGAGAAGCAGAAGAAGCTGTAGCAGGAGAAGCAGAAGCAGAAGAACAGAAGAAGCCCAAGAAGCAGAAGGAGAACCTGAAGCAGAAGGAGAAGCAGAAGCAGCAGAAGCTAGAAAAGCAGAAGCAGAAGAAACAGAACAAGCAGAAGAAGCAGAAGCAGAAAGAGAAGCAGAAGAAAAAGAAGGAGAAAGAGAAGGATTAGGAGTAGGAGGAGCAGAAGGAGAATCAGAAGCAGAAAAAGAAGCAGAAGGAGTAACAGAAGAAAGAGAAGCAGGAGAAGCAGAAGCAGAAAGAGAAGCACAAGAAGGAGAAATTGAAGGAGAAGGAGAATGAGACGGAGAAGCAGAAAGAGAAGTAGGAGAAGCAGAAGAAGAAGAAGCAAGAGAAGCAGAAGCAGAAGAAAGAGAAGAAGGAGAAGAGCAGAAGCAGAAACAGACGGAGAAGCAGAAGCAAAAGGAGAAGCAGAAGCTGAAGAAGAAGAAGAAGAAACAGAAAAAGAAGAAGAAGCAGAAGAAGAAGCATCAGGAGAAGCAGAAGAAGAAGAAGGAGAAGGAGCAGCAGAAGGAGAAGCAGAAGCAGAAAGAGAAGCAGAAACAGAAGGAGAACAAGAAGTAGAAGCAGGAGAATCAGATGAAGCAGAAGTAGAAGCAGAAAGAGGAGAAGAAGGAGAAGCAGAAGTAGAATCAGAAGAAACTGAAGAAGAAACAGAAGCAAAAAAACAGAAGAAGAAGAGCAGAAGCAGAACGAGAAGCAGAAGCAGAAGGAGAAGCAAAAAGAGAAGCAGAAGGAGAAGTAGAAGAAGAAGCAGAAGGAGAAGCAGCAGAAGAATCAGAAAAACAAGCAGGAGAAGCAGAAGCAGAAAGAGAAGAAGAAGCAGTAGAAGCATAAGAAGCAGAAGCAGGAGAAGCAGAAGCAGAAGCTAAAGAAGAAGCATAAGATGCAGAAGCAGAGGGAAAAACAGAAGAAGGAGAAAGAGCAGCAGAAGGTGAAGCAGAAGGAGATGCAGAAGCAGAAAGAGAAGCAGAAACAGAAGGAGAAGAAGAAGGAGAATTTGGAGAATCAGAAGAAGCAGAAGCAGAAGCTGAAAGAGAAGGAGAAGAAGGAGAAGGAGATGCAGAAGGAGAAGGACAAGCAGGAGAAGCAGAAGAAGCAGAAGCGGGAGGAGCAGAAGAAGAAGAAGAAACAGAAGAAAGAGAAGGAGCAGAAGGAGAAGCAGAAGGAGAAGCAGAAAGAGAAGCAGAAGAAGCAGAAGAAGCAGTAGCAGGAGAAGCAGAAGCAGAAGAAACAGAAGAGGCCCGAGAAGCAGAAGTAGAAGAAGATGCAGAAGGAGAAGCAGGAGAAACAGAAGAAGCAGAAGCAGAAGGAGAAGCAGGAAAAGCAGAAGAAGCAGAAGCAAAAGTAGAAGCGAAAGAAGGAGAAGGAGAAGGAGAAGCAGAAGAAGAAGCATAAGGACAAGAACAAGCAGAAGGAGATGCAGAAGGAGAAGCAGGAGAAGAAGAAGAAGCAGAAGCTGAAAGGAGAAGCAGAAGTAGGAGAAGGAGGATAAGAAGAAGCAGAAGGAGAAGCAGAAGAGGAATGAGAAGCAGATAAAGAAACAGGAGAAGCACAATAAGCAGAAGCAGGAGAAGCCGAAAGAGTATAAGCAGAAGAAGCAGAAACAGAAGCAGAAGTAGAAGAAGAAGCAGAAGCAGAAGCAGCAGAATAAGTAGAACCAGAAATTCAGGTAGGAGAAACAGAAGAAGCAGAAGCAGAAGGAGAAGCAAAAAGAGAAGCAGAAGGAGAAGTAGAAGAAGCAGCAGAAGGAGAAGCAGAAGAAGAAGCAGAAAAACACCAGGAGAAGCAGAAGCAGAAAGAGAATTAGAAGCAGAAGAAGCAGAAGCAGAAGAAGAAGCAGTAGAAGCATAAGAAGCAGAAGCAGAAGCAGAAGAAGAAGAAGAAGAAGAAGAAGAAGAAGAAGAAGAAGAAGAAGAAGAAGAAGAAGAAGAAGAAGAAGAAGAAGAAGAAGAAGAAGAAGGAGAAGAAGAAGAAGAAGAAGCATAAGGAGAAGCAGAAGAAGCAGAAGAAGCAGAAGCAGGAGAAGCAGAAGCAGGAGAAGCAGAAGATAAAGAATAAGCAATGAAGCAGAAGCAGAAGCAGTGGGGGAAGCAGAAGAAGGAGAAGGAGAAGGAGCAGCAGATGAGAAGCAGAGCAGAAAGAGAATCAGAAACAGAAGGAGAACAAGAAGGAGAAGCAGGAGAATCAGAGAGAGAAGTAGAAGCAGACAGAGAAGGAGAAGAGGAGATGCAGAGTAGAATCAGAGAACAGAGAGAGAGCAGAGAACAGAGCAAAGAACAGAGAGGAGAGAGCAGAGCAGA
>NW_012302708.1:0-3154 GCF_000151885.1 Dipodomys ordii | reverse complement strand
TCAGTAGGAGAAGGAGAAGGAGTAGAAGCAGAAGCAGAAGGAGAAGCAGAAGCGGAAAGAGAAGCAGAAAGAGAAGCAGGAGAAGCACAAGAAGCAGAAGCAGGAGAAGCCGAAAGAGAAGAAGCAGAAGAAGCAGAATCAGAAGCAGAAGTACAAGCAGAAGCAGAAGGAGAAGCACCAGAAGAAGTAGAACCAGAAATTCAGGCAGGAGAAACAGAAGAAGCAGAAGCAGAAGCAGAAGGAGAAGCAAAAAGAGAAGCCGTAGGAGAAGTAGAAGAAGAAGCAGAAGGAGAAGCAGCAGAAGAAGCAGAAAAACAAGCAGGAGAAACAGAAGCTGAAAGAGAAGTAGAAGCAGAAGCAGAAAAAGAAGCAGTAGAAGCATAAGAAGCAGAAGCAGGAGAAGCAGAAGCAGAACCTGAAGCAGAAGGAGAAGCAGGAGAAGCAGAAGAAGCAGAATCTGGAGAAGCAGAAGGAGAAGCAGAAGCAGAAAGAGAAACAAAAGCAGAAGGAGAAGCAGAAGGAGAAGTAGAAGCAGAATGAGAAGCACAAAGAGAAGCAGGAGAAGGACAAGAAGCAGAAGCAGGAGAAGCCGAAAGAGAAGAAGCAGAAACAGAAGCAGAAGGAGAAGCAGAAGCAGAAGGAGAAGCAGCAGAAGAAGTAGAACCAGAAATTCAGGCAGGAGAAACAGAAGAAGCAGAAGCAGAAGGAGAAGCAAAAAGAGAAGCAGAAGGAGAAGTAGAAAAAGCAGCAGAAGAAGCAGAAAAACAAGCAGGAGAAGCAGAAGCAGAAAGAGAAGTAGAAGCAGAAGAAGAAGAAGAATAAGCAGTAGAAGCATATGAAGCAGAAGCAGGAGAAGCAGAACCAGAAGAAAAAGAAGAAGCATAAGAAGCAGAAGCAGAGGGAGAAACAGAAGAAGGTGAAGGAGCAGCAAAAGGTGAAGCAGAAAGAGAAGCAGGTAAAGCAGAAGAAGAAGAAGCAGAAGGAGAATCAGAAGGAGAAGCAGAAGAAGGAGAAGGAGAAGCAGAAGAAGATGCAGAAGAAGAAGCAGGAGAAGCAGAAGAAGCAGAAGGAGAAGAAGGACAAGCAGAAGAAGCAGAAGTAAAAGGAGAAGCAAAAGAAGGAGAAGGAGAAGCAGAAGCAGAAGAAGAAGCATAAGGACAAGCACAAGAAGAAAGAGATGCAGAAGGAGAAGCAGGAGAAGCAGAAGAAATGGAGAAGCAGAAGTAGGAGAAGGAGAAGGAGGAGAAGCAGAAGGAGAAGCAGAAGCAGAATGAGAAGCAGAAAGAGAATCAGGAGAAGGACAAGAAGCAGAAGCAGGAGAAGCCGAAAGAGAAGAAGCAGAAGAAGCAGAAACATTAGCAGAAGGAGAAGCAGAAGCAGAAGGAGAAGCAGCAGAAGAAGTAGAACCAGAAATTCAGGCAGGAGAAACGGAAGAAGCAGAAGCAGAATGAGAAGCACAAGAAGGAGAAATTGAAGGAGAAGGAGAATGAGACGGAGAAGCAGAAGGAGATGTAGGAGAAGCAGGAGAAGAAGAAGCAGGAGAAGCAGAAACAGAAGGAGAAGAGCAGAAGCAGAGGGAGAAGCAGAAGGAGAAGCAGAAGAAGCAGAAGCTGAAGCAGAAGAAGAAGAAACAGAAAAAGCAGAAGAAGCAGAAGAAGAAGCAGCAGGAGAAGCATAAGAAGAAGAAGGAGAAGGAGAAAGAGAAGGATTAGGAGTAGGAGAAACAGAAGGATAAGCAGAAGCAGAAATAGAAGGAGAATGAGAAGGAGAAGCAGGAGAAGCAGAAGCAGAAGAAACATAGGAAGGAGAAGAAGCAGTAGGAGAAGCAGAAACAGAAGGAAAAGCAGAAAGAGAAGCAGGAGAAGCAGAAGAAGCAGCAGCAGGAGAAGCAGAAGCAGAAGAAGCCGAAGAAGCAGAAGCAGAACCTGAAGCAGAAGGAGAAGCAGGAGAAGCAGAAGAAGCAGAATCTGGAGAAGCAGAAGGAGAAGCAGAAGCAGAAAGAGAAGCAAAAGCAGAAGGAGAAGCAGAAGGGGAAGCAGAAGAAACAGAAGAAGCAGAGGCAGTAGCAGAAGAAGCAGAAGGAAAAGCAGAAGAACGAGAAGGAGAAGGAATAGGAGAAACAGAAGGAGAAGCAGAAAGAGAAGCAGAAGAAGGAGCAGGAGAAGGAAAAGCAGCAGGAGAAGCAGAAAGAGCTGCAGAAGGAGAAGCAGAAGCAGAAGCAGAAGTATAAGCAGAAGAAGGAGAAGCAGAAGGAGAAGCATAAAGAGAAACAGAAGGAGAAGCAGGAGAAGCAGAAGCAGGAGAAGCAGAATCAAAAGAAATAGAAGAAGGATAAGAAGCAGAAGCAGAAAGAGAAGCAGAAACAGAAGGAGAAGCAGAAATAGAAGCAGAAGAAGCTGAAGAAGCAGAAGCAGAACCTCAAGCAGAAGGAGAAGCAGGAGAAGCAGAAGAAGCAGAATCTGGAGAAGAAGGAGTACCAGAAGGAGAAGCAGAAGCAGAAAGAGAAGCAAAAGCAGGAGAAGCAGAAAGAGAAGCAGAAGAAACAGAAGAAGCAGAAGCAGTAGCAGAAGAAGCTGAAGAGGCAGAAGCAGATAGAGAAGCAGCAGGAATAGCAGAATAACGACAAGGAGAAACAGAAGGAGAAGAAGAATGAGAAGCAGAAGGAGAAGCAGGAAAAACAGAAGAAGCAGAAACAGACGGAGAAGCAGAAGAAGGAGAAGCAGAAGCAGAAGAAGAAGCAGAAGGAAAAGCACAAGCAGAAGGAGATGCAGAAGGAGTAGCAGGAGAAGCAGAAGAAGCAGAAGGAGAAGAAGAAGGAGAAGAAGCAGAATCAGAAGAAGCAGAAGGAGAAGTAGAAAGAGAAGCCGACGAAGAGAAGCAGAACGAGAAGCAGGAGAAGCAGAAGAAGCAGAGCGGGAGAAGCAGAAGAAGAAGAAATAGAAGGAGCAGAAGCAGAAGGAGGAGCAGAAGCAGAAGGAGAAGCAGAAAGAGAAGCAGGAAAAGCAGAAGAAGCAGAAGCAGGAGAAGCAGAAGCAGAAGAAACAGGAGAAGGACAAGAAGCAGAAGCAGAAGCAGAAGGAGAAGCAGAAAGAGAAGCACTAGAAGCAGAAGACGCAGGAAAAGCAGAAGCAGCAGAAAGAGAAGAAGAAGAAGA
>NW_012302707.1:0-3154 GCF_000151885.1 Dipodomys ordii | reverse complement strand
AGCAGAAGGAGAAGCAGAAGAAGCCAAAGAAGCAGAAGCAGAACCTAAAGCAGAAAGAGAAGCAGGAGAAGCCGAAGAAGCAGAATCTGGAGAAGCAGAAGGAGAAGCAGAAGCAGAAAGAGAAGCAAAAGCAGAAGGAGAAGCAGAAGGGGAAGCAGAAGAAACAGAAGAAGCACAGGCAGTAGCAGAAGAAGCAGAAGATGCAGAAGCAGAAGGAGAAGCAGAAGGAAAAGCAGAAGAACGAGAAGGAGAAGGAGTAGGAGAAACAGAAGGAGAAGCAGAAAGAGAAGCAGAAGAAGGAGCAGGAGAAGGAAAAGCAGCAGGAGAAGCAGAAAGAGCAGCCGAAGCAGAAGCAGGAGATGCAGAAACTTGAGAAGCAGAAGCGGAAGAAACACAAGAAGGAAAAGAAGCAGAAGCAGAAGGAGAAGCAGAAACAGAAGGAGAAGCAGGAAGAGAAGGAGGGAAAGCAGAAGAAGCAGAAGCAGGAGGAGAAGCAGGAAAAGCAGAAGAAGGAGAAGCAAAAGGAGAAGCAAAAGAAGGAGAAGGAGAAGAAGAAGCAGAAGCATAAGGACAAGCACAAGAAGAAGGAGGTGCAGAAGGAGAAGCAGAAGAAGCAGAAGCTGAAGGAGAAGCAGAAGTAGGAGAAGGTGAAGGAGGAGAAGCAGAAGGAGAAGCAGAAGCAGAATGAGAAGCAGATAGAGAAGCAGGAGAAGGACAAGAAGCAGAAGCAGGAGAAGCCGAAAGAGAAGAAGCAGAAGAAGCAGAAACATTAGCAGAAGGAGAAGCAGAAGGAGAAGCAGCAGAAGAAGTAGATCCAGAAATTCAGGCAGGAGAAACAGAAGAAGGAGAAGCAGAAGGAGAAGCAAAAAGAGAAGCACAAGGAGTAGTAAAAGAAGCAGCAGAAGGAGAAGCAGCAGAAGAAGCAGAAAAACAAGCAGGAGAAGCAGAAGCAGAAAGAGAAGTAGAAGCAGAAGAAGCAGAACCAGAAGAAGAAGCAGTAGAAGCATAAGAAGCAGAAGCAGGAGAAGCAGAAGCAGAAGTAGAAGGAGAAGTAGGAGAAGGAGAAGGAAGAGCCGCAGAAGCAATAGGAGAAGCAGAAGAAGAAGCAGAAGCAGAATGAGAAGCAGAAAGAGAAGCAGTAGAAGAAAAAGAAGCAGGAAAAGCAGAAGCAGCAGAAAGAGAAGAAGAAGAAGAAAAAGAAGAAGAAGAAGAAGAAGAAGAAGAAGAAAAAGAAGAAAAAGAAGAAGAAGAAGAAGAAGAAGAAGAAGAAGAAGAAGAAGGAGAAGAAGAAGGAGAAGGAGAAGGAGAAGGAGAAGCAGTAGAAGCAGAAGAAGCAGAAGCAGGAGAAGCAGAAGCAGAAGAAAAAGAATAAGCATAAGAAGCAGAATCAGAGGGAGAAGCAGAAGAAGGAGAAGCAGAAGCAGAAGAAGCAGCAGAAGCAGAAGAAGATGCAGAAGGAGAAGCAGGAGAAGCAGAAGAAGGAGAAGGAGAAGGCGAAAGACAAGGATTAGGAGTAGGAGAAGCAAAAGGATAAGCAGAAGCAGAAAGAGACTAGAAGGAGAAGCAGCACGAGAAGTAGGAGAAGCAGGAGAAGCAGAAGAAGGAGAAGCAGAAGAAACAGAAGACGCAGAAGCAGAAGGAGAAGCAGAAGGAGAAATTGAAGCAGAAGGAGAAGCAGAAGCAGAAGCAGGAGAAGGAGAAGCAGAAAGAGAAGCAGAAAGAGAAGCACAACGAGAAGCAGGAGAAGCAGAAGCAGGAGAAGCAGAAGCAGAAGAAGCCGAAGGAGCAGAAGCAGAACCTGAAGCAGAAAGAGAAGCAGGTGAAGCAGAAGAAGCAGAATCTGGAGAAGCAGAATGAGAAGCTGAAGGAGAAGCAGAAGCAGAAAGAGAATCAAAAGAAGGAGAAGCGGAAGAAACAGAAGAAGCAGAAGCAGTAGCAGTTGCAGCAGAAGCAGAAGGAGCAGCAAAAGTAAAAGCAGAAGAACGAGAAGGAGAAACAGAAGGAGAAGCAGAAGAAGCAGAAGGAGAAGCAGAAGGAGAAACAGAAGCAGAAGAAGCAGCTGAAGGAGAAGCAGAAGCAGAAGAAGATGCAGAAGGAGAAGCAGAAGAAGCAGAAGCAGAAGTAGAAGGAGAAGTAGGAGAAGGAGAAGGAAGAGCCGCAGAAGCAATAGGAGAAGCAGAAGAAGAAGCAGAAGCAGAATGAGAAGCAGAAAGAGAAGCAGAAGAAGAAGAAGAAGCAGGAAAAGCAGAAGCAGCAGAAATAGAAGAAGAAGAAGAAGAAGAAGAAGAAGAAGAAGAAGAAGAAGAAGAAGAAGAAGAAGAAGAAGAAGAAGAAGAAGAAGAAGAAGAAGGAAAAGAAGGAGAAGGAGAAGGAGAAGCAGTAGAAGCAGAATCAGGAGAAGCAGAAGCAGAAGAAAAAGAATAAGTATAAGAAGCAGAATCAGAGGGAGAAGCAGAAGAAGGAGAAGCAGAAGCAGAAGAAGCAGCAAAAGCAGAAGCAGAAGCAGAAGAAGATGCAGAAGGAGAAGCAGGAGAAGCAGAAGAAGGAGAAGGAGAAGGCGAAAGAGAAGGATTAGGAGTAGGAGAAGCAAAAGGATAAGCAGAAGCAGAAAGAGACGCAGAAGGAGAAGCAGCACGAGAAGTAGGAGAAGCAGGAGAAGCAGAAGCAGGAGAAGCAGAAGAAACAGAAGACGCAGAAGCAGAATGAGAAGCAGAAGGAGAAATTGAAGCAGAAGCAGAAGCAGAAGCAGAAGCAGAAGCAGAAGAAGGAGAAGGAGAAGCAGAAAGAGAAGCAGAAAGAGAAGCACAACGAGAAGCAGGAGAAGCAGAAGCAGGAGAAGCAGAAGCAGAAGAAACATAGGAAGGAGAAGAAGCAGAAGCAGAAGGAGAAGCAGAAACAGAAGGAAAAGCAGAAAGAGAAGCAGGAGAAGCAGAAGAAGCAGCAGCAGGAGAAGCAGAAGAAGCCGAAGAAGCAGAAGCAGAACCTGATGCAGAAAGAGAAGCAGGAGAAGCAGAAGAAGCAGAATCTGGAGAAGCAGAAGGAGAAGCAGAAGCAGAAAGAGAAGCAAAAGCAGAAGGAGAAGCAGAAGGGGAAGCAGAAGAAACAGAAGAAGCAATGGCAGTAGCAGAAGAAGCAGAAGATGCAGAAGCAGAAG
>NW_012302706.1:0-3154 GCF_000151885.1 Dipodomys ordii | reverse complement strand
TAAGCATAAGAAGCAGAATCAGAGGGAGTAGGAGAAGACGGAGAAGGAGCAGCAAAAGGAGAAGCAGAAGGAGAAGCAGAAGGAGAAGAAGATGCAGAAGGAGAAGCAGAAGAAGCAGAAGCAGAAGGAGAAGCAGAAGTAGGGGAAGGGGAAGGAGAAGGAGAAGGAAGGGCAGCAGAAGCAATAGGAGAAGCAGAAAGAGAAGCAGAAGCAGAATAAGAGGCAGAAAGAGAAGCAGTAGAAGCAGAAGAAGCAGGAAAAGCAGAAGCAGACGAAAGAGAAGAATAGGAACAAGAAGAAGAAGACGAAGAAGAAGAAGAAGAAGCAGCAGCATAAGAAGAACCGTAAGGAGAAGCAGTAGAAGCAAAAGAAGCAGAATCAGGAGAAGCAGAAGCGGAAGAAAAAGAATAAGCAAAAGAAGCAGAAGCAGAAGCACTGGGAGAAGCAGAAGCAGAAGGAGAAGGAGCAGCAGAAGGAGAAGCAGAAGCAGAAAGAGAAGCAGAAACAGAAGGACACAAAAGGAGAAGCAGGAGAATCAGAAGAAGCAGAAGTAGAAGCAGAAAGAGAAGGAGAAGAAGGAGAAGCAGAAGTAGAATCAGAAGAAACAGAAGAAGAAGAAGCAGAAGAAACAGAAGCAAAAGAAACAGAAGAAGGAGAAGAGCAGAAGCAGAAGCAGAAGGAGAAGCAGAAGCAGAACGAGAAGCAGAAAGAGAAGCAGGAGAAGCAGAAGAAGCAGGAGAAGCAGAAGCAGAAGAAACAGAAGAAGCCGAAGAAGCAGAAGCAGAATCTGAAGCAGAAGGAGAAACAGAAGAAGCACAATCTGAAGCAGAAGCAGAAGAAACAGTAATAGTAGAATAAGCAGAAGCAGAAGCAGCAGGAGAAGCAGAAGAAGAAGACGGAGAAGGCGAGAGAGAAGGATTAGGAGTAGGAGAAGCAAAAGGATAAGCAGAATCAGAAAGAGACGCAGAATGAAAAGCAGCACAAGAAGTAGGAGAAGCAGGAGAAGCAGAAGCAGGAGAAGCAGAAGAAACAGAAGACGCAGAAGCAGAATGAGAAGCAGAAGGAGAAATTGAAGCAGAAGCAGAAGGAGAAGCAGAAGCAGAAGGAGAAGCAGAAGAAGGAGAAGGAGAAGCAGAAAGAAAAGCAGAAAGAGAAGCAGAACTAGAAGCAGGAGAAGCAGAAGCAGGAGAAGCAGAAGCAGAAGAAACAGAAGAAGGAGAAGAAGCAGAAGCAGAAGGAGAAGCAGAAGCAGAAAGAGAAGCAAAAGCAGAAGGAGAAGCAGAAGGAGAAGCAGAAGAAACAGAAGAAACAGAAAGACTATCAGTAGAAGCTGAAGATGTAGAAGCAGAAAAAGAAGCACAATAAATAGCAGAAGAACGAGAAGGAGAAGGAGAAACAGAAGGAGAAGCAGAAGGAGAAGCAGAAAGAGAATCAGGAAAAGGAGAAGAAACAGAAGCAGACGGAGAAGTAGAAGCAGAAGAATCACAAGGAAAAGCACAAGCAGAAGGAGATGCAGAAGGAGAAGCAGGAGAAGGAGAAGAAGCAGAAGCAGAAGGAGAACTAAAGAGAAGAAGCAGAAGCAGAAGAAGCAGAAGTAGAAAGAGAAGCCGACGAAGAGAAGCCGAACGAGAAGCAGGAGAAGCAGAAGAAGCAGAAGCGGGAGAGGCAGAAGAAGAAGAAACAGAAGAAGGAGAAGGAACAGAAGCAGAAGGAGAAGCACAAGGAGAAGCAGAAAAAGAAGGAGAAGCAGAAAGAGAATGAGGAGAAGCAGAAGAAGCAGAAGCAGGAGAAGCAGAAGCATAAGAATCCGAAGAAGCAGAAGCAGAACCTGAAGCAGAAGGAGAAGCAGGAGAAGCAGAAGAAGCAGTATCTGGAGAAGCAGAATGACAAGCTGAAGGAGAAGCAGAAGCAGAAAGATAATCAAAACAGAAGGAGAAGCAGAAGAAACAGAAGAAGCAGAAGCAGTAGCAGTTACAGCAGAAGGAGAAGCAGAAGGAAAAGCAGGAGATCAAGAAGGAGAAAGAGAAACAGAAGCAGAACGAGAAGGAGAATCAGAAGGAGAAGCAGAAGAAGCAGAAGGAGAAACAGAAAGAGAAACAGAAGCAGAAGAAGCAGCACAAGGAGAAGCAGAAGCAGAAGAAGATGCATAACGAGAAGCAGGAGAAGCAGAAGAAGCAGAAGCAGAAGGAGAAGTAGAAGTAGGAGAAGGAGAAGGAAGCGTCGCAGAAGCAATAGGAGAAGCAGAAGGAGAAGCAGAGGCAGAATGAGAAGAAGAAAGAGAAGGAGTAGAAGCAGAAGAAGCAGGAAAAGAAGAAGCAGAATAAAGAGGAGAAAAAGAAGAAGAAGAAGAAGAACAAGAAGAAGAAGAAGAAGAAGAAGAAGAAGAAGAAGAAGAAGAAGAAGAAGAAGAAGAAGAAGAAGAAGAAGAAGAAGAAGAAGAAGAAGGAGAAGGAGAAGGAGAAGGAGAAGCATAAGGTGAAGAAGTAGAAGCAGAAGAAGCAGAAGCAGGAGAAGCAGAAGCAGAAGAAAAAGAATAAGCATAAGAAGCAGAATCAGAGGGAGAAACAGAAGAAGGAGAAGGAAAAGAAGAAGGAGAATCAGAAGGAAAAGCAGAAGAAGGAGAAGCAGAAGCAGAAGAAGAAGCAGAAGAAGAAGCAGAATCAGAAGAAGATGCAGAAGGAGAAGAAGGAGAAGCAGAAGAAGCAGAAGCAGAAGGAGAAGCAGAAGTAGGAGAAGGTGAAGGAGAAGGAAGGGCAGCAAAAGCAATAGGAGAAGCAGAAGGAGAAGCAGAAGCAGAATGAGAAGCAGAAAGAGAAGCAGTAGAAGCAGAAGAAGCAGGAAAAGCAGAAGCAGAAGAAAGAGAAGAAGAAGAAGAAGAGGAAGCATAAGGAGAAAAATAAGGAGAAGCAGTAGAAGCACAAGAAACAGAAGCAGGAGAAGCAGAAGCAGAAGAAAAAGAATAAGCAAAAGAAGCAGAAGCAGAAGCAGTGGGAGAAGCAGAAGAAGGAGAAGGAGAAGGAGCAGCAGAAGGAGTAGCAGAAGCAGAAGGAGAAGCAGATACAGAAGGAGAACAAGAAGGAGAAGCAGGAAAATCAGAAGATGCAGAATTAGAAGCAGAAGAGGAGAAGAAGGAGAAGCAAAAGTAGAATCAGAA
>NW_012302705.1:0-3155 GCF_000151885.1 Dipodomys ordii | reverse complement strand
CTTGCTGTGTTCCCCACTGTGTCCCCGCTGTGACCCGCTGTGTCCCTGCTGTGTCCCTGCTGTGTCCCATTGTGTCCCGCTGTGTCCCCTATGTCCCCCGCTATGTCCCATTGTGTCCGCGCTGTCTGCATGTGTGTCCCCGGTGTGTCCCGCTGTGTCCCCGGTGTGTCCCCGCTGTGTCCCGCTGTGTCCCTGCTGTCCCCAGGGGTGTCCCCGCTGTCCCCCGCTGTATCCCCCTCTGTGTTCCGCTGTGTCCCGTGTTGTCCCTCTGTGTCCCGCTGTGTCCCCCCTGTGTCCCCACTGTGTCCTCGCTGTGTCCCCCACTGTGTCTTGCTGTGTCCCCCCTGAGTCCCCGCTGTCCCCCGCTGTGTCCCGGTTTGTCCCCGCTATCCCCAGCTGTGTCACCGCTGTCACCCGCTGTGTCCCCCGCTGTGTCCCTACTGTGTCCCCGCTGTGTCCCACTCTGTCCCCACTGTGTCCCGCTGTGTCCCGCTGTGTCCCCCGCCGTGTCCGGTTGAGTTTCCCTGTGTGTCCCGCTGTGTATTGCTGTGTACCGGCTGTGTCCCGCTGTGTACCGATGTGTCCCCGCTGTGTCCCCGCTGTGTCTCCCTGCTGTCCCCTGCTGTGTCCCCACTGTGTTCCGCTGTGTCCCCGCTGTGTCCCCGCTGTGTCTCCCTGCTGTCCCCTGCTGTGTCCCCACTGTGTTCCGCTGTGTCCCCGCTGTGTCCCCGCTGTGTCTCCCTGCTGTCCCCAGCTGTGTCCCCTCTGGGTCCCGCTGTGTCTTCACTGTGTCCCACTGTGTCCTCGCTGTGTCCAGCTGTGTCCCCGCTGTCCCCCGCTGTGTCCCCTGCTGTGTCCCCACTATGTCCAGCTGTGTCCCGTTTTGTCCCGCTGTGTCCCGCTGTGTCACCGCTTTGTCCCCTGCTTTGTCCCCTCTGTGTCCCGCTGTGTCCCGCTGTGACCCCCGCTGTGTCCCGCTGTGTCCCCTGCTGTGTCCCCTGTTGTGTCCCGCTGTGTCCTCGCTCTGTCCCCCGCTGTGTCCCACTGTGTCCTCGCTTTGTACCCCGCTGTGTCCCCCGCTGTGTCCCCCACTGTGTCCCGCTGTGTCCCCGCTGTCCGCGGGTGTGTCACCGCTGTCCCCCGCTGTAGCCCACGCTGTTTCCCACTGTGTCCTCGCTGTGTCTCACTGTGTCCCTGCTGTGTCTCCACTATGTCCTGCTGTTTCCCTGGTGTGTCCTTGCTGTGTAACCGCTGAGTCCCTCTGTGTCCCCGCTGTGTCCCACTGTGTCCCCCACTGTGTCCCCACTGTGTCCTCCTGTGTCCAGCTGTGTCTTCGCTGTGTCCTTCTGTATCCCGCTGTGTCCCCCGCTGTGTCCCCCACTATTTCCCCGCTGTGACCTGCCGTGTCCATGCTGTGTCCTCTGCTGTGTCCCGCTGTGTCCTGCTGTGTGTCCCGCTGTGTTCCCCGCTGTGTCCCGCTGTGTCCCACTCTGTCACGCTGTGTCCCGCTGTGTGCATGCTCTCCCCCGGTGTGTCCCCCACTGTGTCCCGCTGTGTCTTGCTGTGTCCCCGCTGTGGCCCGCTGTGTCCTGCTGTGTCCGCCTCTATGTCCCACGCTGTGTCCTGCTGTGTCCCCGCTGTGTCCCAGCTGGGTCCCGCTGGGTCCCGCTGTGTCCACGCTGTGTCCACGCTGTGTCCACGCTGTGTCCCGCTGTGTCCCTGGTGTGTCCTCGCTGTGTAATCTCTATGTCCCTCTGTGTCCCCGCTATGTCCCGCAGTGTCCCCTTTTGTCCCCGCTGTGTCCTCGCTGTGTCCTTCTGTATACCGCTGTGTCCCCCGCTGTGTCCCCCACTATTTACCCGCTGTGAAACGCTGTGTCCCGCAGTGTCCCTGCTGTGTCCTCGCTGTATCGCCAGCTGTATCCCACTGTGTCCACCGCTGTGTCCCCGCTGTGTCCCCGCTGTGTCCGCCTGTGTCCCGCTGTGTCCTCGATGTGTCCTTCTGTATCCGGCTGTGCCCTCCGCTGTGTCCCCCACTATTTCCCCGCTGTGACCCGCTGTGTCCATGCTATGTCCCCCGCTGTGTCCCACTGTTTCCCCCACTGTGTCCCCGCTGTGTCATCCTGTGTCCCGCTGTGTCCTCGCTGTGTCCTTCTGTATCCCGCTGTGTCCCCCGCTGTGTCCCCCACTATTTCCCCGCTGTGTCCCGCTGTGTCCCCCGCTGTGTTCCCCGCTGTGTCCCGCTGTGTCCCGATATGTCCCACTCTTCCGCTACAGTGTCCCCCACTGTGTCCCTTTGCGTACCCCACTGTGTCCCGCTGTGTCACCCGTTGTGTCCCCCGCTGTTTCCCTTGCTGTGTCCCCACTGTGTTCTGCTTTACCCCGCTGTGTCCCCGGCTGTGTCCCCGCTGTGTCCAGCTATTTCCCGCTGTGTCCCGCTGTGTCCTTGCTGTGTACCCATTTGTGCCCCGCTGTGTCCTCTCTGTGTCCCCCGCTGTGTCCCCATGTGTCACGCTGTGTCCTCTCTGTGTATCCCTCTGTGTCCCGCTGTGTCCCTGCTGTGTCCCTGCTGTGTCCCGCTGTATCCCGCTGTGTCCCCGATGTCCCCAGCTGTGTCCTGTTGTGTCCCCGCTGTCTGCATGTGTGTCCCCGGTGTGTCCCGCTGTGTCCCCGGTGTGTCCCCGCTGTGTCCTGCTGTGTCCCCGCTGTCCCCCGCTGTGTTCCGCTGTGTCCCTGCTGTCCCCAGGGGTTTCCTCGCTGTCCCCCGCTGTATCCCCCTCTGTGTCCCGCTCTGTCCCGTTTTGTCCCGCTGTGTCCCGCTGTGTCCCCACTGTGTCCCCGCTGTGTCCTCGCTGTGTCCCCCGCTGTGTCTTGCTGTGTCTCCCCTGTGTCCCCGCTGTCCCCCGCTGTATCCCGGTGTGTCCCCGCTGTCCCCAGCTGTGTCACCGCTGTCACCCGCTGTGTCCCCCGCTCTGTCCCCGCAATGTTCCGCTGTATCCCGTAGTGTCTGACTTTGTGCCCTGCTGTGTCCCCCGCTGTGTCCCCGCTGTGTCCCGCTCTGTCCCCACTGTGACCCGCTGAGTCACGCTGTGTCCCCCACTGTATCCCCTGCTGTGACCAGTTGTGTTTCCCTGTGTGTCCCGCTGAGTATTGCTG
>NW_012302704.1:0-3155 GCF_000151885.1 Dipodomys ordii | reverse complement strand
GAGTCCCTTTGAGTCCCCAGCTGTGTAACCAGCTGTGTCCCGATGTGTCCTTGCTGTGTTTCCCGCTTTGTCCCACTGTGTACCCTTCTGTGTCCCCCGCTGTGTCCCGCTCTGTCCCCCGCTGTCCCCCGCTGTGTCCCGCTGTGTCCCTCTGTGTACTGCTGTGTCCCCTGCTGAGTCTCGCTGTTTCTCCCCTGTGTCCCGCGGAGAGCACAGCTGTGTCCCGCTGTGTCTACTGCTGTGTCCCTGCTGTGTCCCGCTGTGTTTTGCTGTGTCCCCCTGTGTCCCGCTGTGTCCTCGCTGTGTCCCACGCTGTGTTCCGCTGTGCCCTCGCTGTGTCCCCCGATGTGTCCCACTGTGTACCCTTCGGTGTCCACCTCTTTGTCCCGCTGTGTCCCCTTCTGTGTCCCGATGTGTCCACTGCTGTGACCCCTTTGTGTCCCGCTGATTGCCCCTCTATGTCCAGCTGTGTCCTCGCTGTGTCCCCCGCTGTGTCCCGCTGTGTCCTCGCTGTGTCCCCCGATGTGTCCCGCTGTGTCCCCCGCTGTGACCCGCTGTGTCGTGCTCTGTCCCCCACTGTGTCCCATGCTGTCTCCCCAGTGTGTCACACTGTTTCCCGCTGTGTACTGCTGTGTCTCCCGCTGAGTTCCTCTGTGTCCCGCTGTGTCCCAATGTGTCCTCGCTGTGTCACGCTCTGTCCTGCTCTGTCCCCGCTGTGTCCTGCTTTGTCCCGCTGTGTCCCCACTGTGTGCCCGCTGTGTCCCTCTGTGTACCCCGCTGTGTCCGCTGTGTCCCCTCTCTGTCCTCTGCTGTCCCCCGCTGTGTCCCCCGCTGTGTCCCCCACTGTGACCCGCTGTGTCCCGCTGTGTCCCCCGCTGTGTCCCCACTGTGTGCCCCCTGTGTCCCACTGTGTACCCCGCTGTGTCCAGCTGTGTTCCCGCTGTGTCCACTGCTGTGTCCTGCTGTGTACCCTGCTGTGTCCCGCTATGTTCCCGCAGTGTCCCGCTGTGTCCCGCTCTGTCCCTGCTGTGTCCCACTGTGTCCCCCTGTGTCCCCCGCTGTGTCCCGCTATGTTCCCGCAGTGTCCCCGCTGTGTCCCGCTGTGTCCCACTGTGTCCCGTGGTGTCCCAGTTTGTCCTTCGCTGTGTCCCCAGGTGAGTCCCCGCTGTGTCCCGCTGTGTCCCCCACTGGGTCCCGCTGTGTCCCCACAGGGTCACCGCTGTTTGCCACTGTGACCCGCTGTGTTCCGTGGTGTCCCGATTTGTCCCCCGCTGTGTGTCCCGCTGAGTAACCGCTGTGTCCCCCGCTTTGTACCGCTGTGTCCGTGCAGTGTCCCCGCTGTGTCCCGCTGAGTCACACTGTCCCGTGGTGTCATGCTTTGTACCCCGCTGTGTCCCCCACTGAGTCACCTCTGTGTCACAACTGTGTCATGCTGTGTCCTCGCTGTGTCACCCGCTGTCTCCCGCTGTGTCCCCCTCTGTATCCCGCACCCCACTGTACCGCTGTGTCCTCGCTGTGTCCCCCACTGTGTCCAGCTGTGTCCTCCGTGTATCCCAAGCTGTGTCCCGCTGTGTCCCTCTGTGTACCCCGCTGTGTCCTGCTATGTTTCCCCAGTGTCCTCGCTGTGTCCCGCTGTGTCCCACTTGTCCTCGCTGTGTCCCCCGCTGTGTCCCTTTGTGTCCCCAGCTGTGTACCCCGCTGTGTCCTGCTGTGTCCCCACTGTATCGACGCTGTGTCCTGCTGGGTCCCGCTGTGTCCTCGCTGTGTTCCTCGTTGTGTCCCGCTGTGTCCCCTGCTGTGTCCCCGCTGTGTCCCTGCTGTGTCCCTGCTGTGTCGCCGCTGTGTCCCGCTGTGTCCTGCTGTGTCCTCGCTGTGTCCCCCGCTGTGTTCCACTGTGTCCCCCGCTGTGTCCCGCCGTGTCCCGCTGTGTCCCCGCTGTGTCCTGCTGTGTCCCCCGCTGTGTCCCGCTGTGTCCCGCTGTGTCCCTGCTGTGACCCTCTCTGTCCCCGCTGTATTGACGCTGTGTCCCGGTGTGTCCCGCTGTGTCCGCGCTGTGTTTCCGGCTGTGTCCCGCTCTGTACCCCTCTGTGTCCCCCACTGTGTCCCTCTGTGTCCCCTCTCTGTCCCCTGCTGGCCCCCGCTGTGTCCCCCGCTGTGTCTCGCTGTGTCGCCCGCTTTATCTCGCTGTGCCCCTGCAGTGTCCTCGCTGTGTCCCACTGTGTCACACTGTGTCCCGTGTTGTCCCGCTTTGTCCCCCGCTGTGACCTCGCAGTGTTTCCCGCTGTGTCCCGCTGTGTCCTCGCTGTGTTCCCCGCTGTGTCCCGCTGTGTCCACCATTGTGTCCACCGCTGTGTCCTCGCTGTGTCCCGCTGTGTACCACTCTGTGTCCCACTATGTTCCCGCAGTGTCCCGCTGTGTTCCGCTGTGTCCCGCTGTGTCCTCGCTGTGTCCCCCGCTGTGTCCCGTTGTGTCCCCAGCTTTGTACCTCGCTGTGGCCCAATGTGTCCTCGCTGTGTCATGCTCTGTCCTGCTCTGTCCCCGCTGTGTCCCGCTGTGTCCTGCTGTGTCCCCACTGTGTGCCCGCTGTGTCCCTCTGTGTACCCCGCTGTGTCCAGCTGTGTCCCCGCTCTGTTCCGCTGTGTCCCCTCTCTGTCCCCCGCTGTGTCCCCCGCTGTGTCCCGCTGTGTCCCGCTGTGTCCCGCTGTGTCACACTGTGTCCCGTGTTGTCCCGCTTTGTCCCCCGCTGTGACCTCGTGTGTTTCCCGCTGTGTCCCGCTGTGTAACACTCTGTGACCCCGCTGTATCCCGCTCGGTATCCCGCTGTGTCCCTCTATGTTCCCGCAGTGTCCCCGCTGTGTCCCGCTGTGTCCTTGCTGTGTCCACTGCTGTGTCCCGTTGTGTCCCCAGCTGTGTTCCCCGTTGTGTCCCGCTGAGTCCCCCGCTGTGTCCGCCGCTGTGTCCCTGCTGTGTCCCTGGTGTGTCCCCGCTGTGTTCCGCTGTGTCCCGCTTTGTCCTCGCTGTGTCCCAAGCTGTGTTCCGCTGTGTCCCCCGCTGTGTCCCGCTGTGTCCCGCTGTGTCCCTGCTGTGTCCCACTGTGTCCCCACGCTGTGTCCCGCTGTGTCCCTGCTGTGATCCGCGCTGTGTTCCCGGCTGTG
>NW_012302703.1:0-3155 GCF_000151885.1 Dipodomys ordii | reverse complement strand
TCCCGCTGTGTACCCGCTGTATTGACACTGTGTCCCGCTGGGTCCTGCTGTGTCTCTCTCTGTGTTCCCCACTGTGTCCAGCTGTGTCTCCCGCTGTGTCCTTTGCTGTGTCCCCCGCTGTGTCCTTGCTGTGTCCCCGCTGGGTCCCGCTGGTTCCCACAGTGTCCCCCGCTGAGTCCGGTTGTTTCACCGCTGTGTCCCGCTGTGTCCCCACTCTATCGACGCTGTGTCCCGCTTGGTCCCGCTGTGTCCTCTCTTTGTTCCCCGCCTTGTCCCGCTGTGTCCCCCGCTGTGTCTCTCGCTGTGTCCCGCTGTGTCCCCGGCTGTGTCCGGCTGTGTCCCGCTGTGTCCCCCGCTGTGTCCTTGCTGTGTCCCCGCTGTGTCCCGCTGTGTCCCGCAGTGTCCCCAGCTGTGTCCCGCTGTGTCACCGCTGTGTCCCGCTTTGTCCTCGGTGTGTCCCCCGCTGTGTCCCACTTTGTGCCTGCTGTGTACCCCGCTATGTCCCTCTGTGTCCCACGCTGTGTCCCGCTGTGTCCCCACTGTGTCACGCTGTGTTTCGCTGTGTCCAGCTGTGTCCTCGCTCTGTCTCCCTCAGTGTCCAGCTGTGTCTTCCCTGTGTCACCCGCTGTGTCCTGCTGAGTCCCCTGCTGTGTCCCGCTGTGTCCCGCTGTGTCCTCGCTATGTCCCGCTCTGTGTCCCACTGTGTCCCCCGCCGTGTCCCTCTGTGTCCCGCTGTGTCCCGCTTTGTCCCCCACTGTGTCCCGCAGTGACCCTGCTGTGTCCCGCTGTGTCCCACTGTGTCCCGTGGTGTCCCGCTTTTTCCCCCGCTGTGTCCCCGGCTGAGTCTCGCTGTGTCCCCACTGTGTCCTCTCTGTGTCCCCCGCTGTGTCCTGCTCTGTTCCCCACTGTGTCTCCCGTTTTGTCCCTGCTGTGCCCCGCTGTGTCCCGCTGTGTCCCCCACTGTGTCCCGTTGTGTCAACAGCTGTGTACCCCGCTGTGTCCCGCTGTGTACCCGCTGTATCGACGCTGTGTCCCGCTGGGTCCTGCTGTGTCTCTCTCTGTGTTCCCCACTGTGTCCCGCTCTGTCTCCCGCTGTGTCCCTTGCTGTGTCCCCCGCTGTGTCCGGCTGTGTCCCCCGCTGTGTCCTTGCTGTGTCCCCGCTGGGTCCCGCTGGGTCCCACAGTGTCCCCCGCTGAGTCCGGTTGTTTCATCGCTGTGTCCCGCTGTGTCCCCACTCTATCGACGCTGTGTCCCGCTGGGTCCCGCTGGGTCCTCTCTTTGTTCCCCGCTGTGTCCCGCTGTGTTCCCCGCTGTGTCTCTCGCTGTGTCCCACTGTGTCCCCGGCTGTGTCCGTCTGTGTCCTGCTGTGTCCCCCGCTGTGTCCTTGCTGTGTCTCCGCTGTGTCCCCCTGTGTCACGCAGTGTCCCCAGCTGTGTCCCGCTGTGTCCCCCGCTGTGTCCCGCTTTGTCCTCGCTGTGTCCCCCGCTGTGTCCCGCTTTGTGCCTGCTGTGTACCCCGCTGTGTCCCTCTGTGTCCCCCGCTGTGTCCCGCTGTGTCCCCCGCTGTGTCCTTGCTGTGTCTCCGCTGTGTCCCCCTGTGTCCCGCAGTGTCCCCAGCTGTGTCCCGCTGTGTCACCGCTGTGTCCCGCTTTGTCCTCGCTGTGTCCCCCGCTGTGTCCCGCTTTGTGCCTGCTGTTTACCCCGCTGTGTCCCTCTGTGTCCCCCGCTCTGTCCCGCTGTGTCCCCTGCTGTGTCCCCACTGTGTCACGCTGTGTTTCGCTGTGTCCGGCTGTGTCCTCGCTCTGTCTCCCTCAGTGTCCAGCTGTGTCTTCCCTGTGTCCCCCGCTGTGTCCCGCTGAGTCCCCTGCTGTGTCCCGCTGTGTCCCGCTGTGTCACGCTCTGTCCCCTCTGTGTCCCTCTGTGTCCAGCTCTGTCCCTGTTGTGTGTCCGCTGTGCCCTGCTGTGTACCCTTCTGTGTCCAGCTGTGTCCCCTCTGTGTCCCACTGTGTCCCTTCTCTTTCCCCCGCTGTCCACCGCTGTGTCCCCCGGCTGTGTCCCGCAGTGTCCCCGCTGTGTCCCGCTGTGTCCTACTGTGTCCCCTGGTGTCCCGCTTTTTCCCCTCTATGTCCCCTGCGGAGTCCCCTCTGTGTCCCCGCTGTGTCCAGCTGTGTCCTCGCTGTGTTCTCCGCTGTCTCCCGCTTTGTCCCACGCTGTGTCCTACTGTGTCCCTGCTGTGTCCGGCTGTGTCCCCCGCTGTGTCCCGCTGTGTCCCGCTGTGTCCCCCGCTGTGTCCTGCTGGGTCCCGCTGTGTCCCCGCTGTGTCCCTGCTGTGTCCGGCTGTGTCCCCCGCTGTGTCCCGCTGGGTCCCGCTGTGTCCCCCGCTGTGTACCGCTGTGTCCCCGCAGGTTCACCGCTGTTTCACGCTGTGTCCTGCTGTGATCCTTGGTGTCCCGCTTTGTCCCCCGCTGTGTCCCGCTGTGTCCACTGCTGGGTCCCCGCTGGGTCCCGCTGTGTCTCGCTGTTTCCCCCTGTGTTCGCATTGTCCCATGCTGTGTTCCGCTGTGTCCTCCCTGTGTCCCCCGCTGTGTCCTGCTCTGTCCCCCGCTGTGCCCCGCAGTGTCCCGATATGTCCCGCTGTGTCCTCGCTGTGTCAAACTGTGTCCCCCCTGTTTCCCCGCTGGGTCCTGCTGTGTCCCGCTGTGTCCCCCGCTTTGTCCCGCTGTGTCCCTACAGTGTCCCCGCTGTGTCCCGCTGTGTCCCACTGTGTCCTGTGGTGTCCCGCTTTGTCCCTCGCTATGTCCACTGCTGAGTCCCGTCTGTGTCCCCGCTGTGTTCCGCTGTGTCCCCCGCTGTGTCCCGCTGTGTCCCCTGCTGTGTCCTGCTGTGTACCGCTGTGTCCTGCTGGGTCCCGCAGTGTCCCCGCTGTGTCCCCGCTGTGTCCCGTTGTGTCCCCCGCTGTGTCCCTCGCTGTGTCCCCCTCTGTGTCCCGCTGTGTCCCGCTGTGTCATCTGCTGTGTCCTTGTTGTGTCCCTGCTGGGTCCCGCTGTGTCACCGCTGTGTCCCATTGTGTCCACGCTCTATAGACGCTGTGTCCCGTTGTGTCCCCCGCTATGTCCCGCTGGGTCCCGCTGTGTCCCCCGCTGTGTCCCACTGTGT
>NW_012302702.1:0-3155 GCF_000151885.1 Dipodomys ordii | reverse complement strand
TCATACTGCTGTGTCTGCCTCTGTGTACCCCGCTGTGTCCTGCTGTGTTCTCTGCTGTGTCCCCCGCTGTTTCCCGCTGTTTCCCCCGCTGTGTCCCACTCTGTCCCCACTGTGTCCCGCTTTGTCCCGCTGTGTCCCCCGCTGTGTCCCGCTGTGTTCCCCGCTGTGTCTGGTTGTGTTTCCCGCTGTGTCCCGCTGTGTCCTGCTGTGTCCCGCTCTGAGACATGCTGTGTCCCGCTGTGTCCCATGCTGTGTTCCGCTGTGTCCTGCTCTGTCCCATGCTGTGTCCCGCTGTGTCCCCCGCTGTGCCCTGCTGTGTCTCGCTGTGTCCCGCTGTGTCCATGCTGTGTCCCGCTCTGTCCCATGCTGTGTCCCTCTGTGTCCCCTGCTGTGTTCCGCTGTGTTGCTGCTGTGTCCCGCTGTGTCCCCGCTGTGTCCCCTGCTGTGTCCCCGCTGTGTCCCACTCTGTCCCCACTGTGTCCCGCTTTGTCCCTCTGTGTCCCCTGCTGTGTCCCGCTGTGTCCCCCGCTGTGTCCGATTGTGTTTCCCCCTGTGTCCCACTGTGTCCTGCTGTGTACCCCCTGTGTCCCGCTTTGTACCGCTGTGTCCCTGCTGTGTCTCCATGCTGTCCCCCTTTGTGTCCCCACTGTGTTCCGCTGTGTCCCCGCTTTGTCCCCGCTGTGTCCTGCTGTGTCCCGCTGTGTCCCCCGCTGTGTCCCGCTGTGTCCCCTGCTGTGTCCGCCGCTGTGTCCCGCTGTGTCCCGTTGTGACCTTGCTGTGTCCCCGCTGTGTCCTGCTGTGTCCCTCTGTGTCCCCGCTGTCCCCCGCTGTGTCCCATTCTGTGTCCCCCGCTGTGTCCCGCTGTGTCCCCGCTGTGTCCCCGCTGTGTCCCGCTGTGTCCCTGGTGTGTCCTCACTGTGTAAACGCTAAGCCCCTCTGTGTCCCCGCAGTGTCCCACTGTGTCCCCCGCTGTTTCCCCGCTGTGTCCTCCTGTGTCCCGCTGTGGCCTCGCTGTGTCCTTCTGTATCCCGCTGTGTCCCCCGCTGTGTCCCCCACTATTTCCCCGCTGTGACTTGCTGTGTCAATTCTGTGTCCCCCGCTGTGTCCCGCTGTGTCTCGCTGTGTCCCCCGCTGTGTTCACCGCTGTGTCCCACTGTGTCCTCGCTGTGTCCCCGCTGTGTCCCTCTGTGTCGCGCTGTGTCCCGCTGTGTTCTGCTCTGTCCGCCTCTGTGTCCCCCGCTGTGTCCCGCTGTGTCCCCGCTGGGTCCCGCTGTGTCTCGCTGTGTCCCCGCTGTGTCCCCGCTGTGTCCTGCTGTGTCCCTGGTGTGTCCTGGCTGTGTAACCTCTATGTCCCTCTGTGTCCCCGCTGTGTCCCACTGTGTCCTGCAGTGTCACCCTATGTCCCCGCTGTGTCCTCGCTGTGTCCTTCTGTATCCCGCTGTTTCCCTCGCTGTGTCCCCCAGTATTTCCCCACTGTGTCCCGCTGTGTCCCCCGCTGTGTTCCCCGCTGTGTCCCGCTGTGTCCCGATAAGTCCCACTGTGTCCGCTAGAGTGTCCCCCACTGTGTCCTTTTGTGTACCCCACTGTGTCCCGCTGTGTCACCCGTTGTGTCCCCCGCTGTGTCCCCCGCTGTGTCCCCACTGTGTGCCGCTGTACCCCGCTGTGTCCCCGGCTGTGACCCCCGCTCTGTCCCACTCTTTCCCGCTGTGTCCCGCTGTGTCCCCGCTGTGTACCGCTGTGTCCCTGGTGTGTCCTCGCTGTGTAACCTCTATGTCCCTCTGTGTTCCCGCTGTGTCCCACTGTGTCCCGCAATGTCCCACTATGTCCCTGCAGTGTCCTCGCTGTGTCATTCTGTATCCCGCTGTGTCCCCCATTATTTCCCCGCTGTGACCCGCTGTGTCCCGCAGTGTCCCTGCTGTGTCCTCTCTGTATCCCCAGCTGTGTCTCACTGTGTCCCCCGCTGTGTCCCCGCCGTGTCCCCGCTGTGTCCTGTGTCCCGCTTTGTCCTCGCTGTGTCCTTCTGTATCTCGCTATGTCCCCCGCTGTGTCCCCCACTATTTCCCCGCTGTGACCCGCTGTGTCCATGCTGTGTCCCCCGCTGTGTCCCGCTGTGTCCCGCTGTGTGTCCCGCTGTGTTCCCCGCTGTGTCCCGCTGTGTCCCGCTGTGTCCCGCTGTGTCCCGCTGTGTGCCTTCTCCCCCCGGTGTGTCCCCCGCTGTGTCCCGCTGTGTCCTGCTGTGTCCCCGCTGTGTCCGGATGTGTACTGCTGGTCTGCCTCTGTGTACCCCGCTGTGTCCTGCTGTGTCCCCCGCTGTGTCCTGCTGTGTCCTCGCTGTGTCCCCCGCTGTTTCCAGCTGTTTCCCCCACTGTGTCACCCGCTGTGTCCCCAGCTGTGTCCAGCTGTGTCCCGCTGTGTTCCGCTATGTCCCCCGCTGTGTCCCGCTGTGTTCTTTGCTGTGTCCCCCGCTGAGTCCCGCTGTGTCCCCTGCTGTTTACCGCTGTGTCCCCCACTGTGTCCCCCGCTGTGTCCCCGCTGTGTCCCCGCTGTGTCCCTCTGTGTCCCTGGTGTGTCCTCGCTGTGTAAGTGCTATGTCCCTCTGTGTCCCCGCTGTGTCCCACTGTGTCCCGCAGTGTCCCCCTATGTCCCCTCTGTGTCCTCGCTGTATCCCCTGCTGTGTCCCACTGTGTCCCCTGCTGTGTCCTAGCTGTGTCCCGCAGTGTCCCCTTTGTTCCCCGGTTTGTCCCCACTGTCCACCGCTGTGTCCCTCGCTGTGTACCTCTGTGTCCCACTCTGTCCTCACTTTGTCCCTGCGATGTCCCGCTGTGGCCCCGCTGTGTACCCCGCTGTGTCCCACTGTGTCCCGCTGTGTGCCCCCTTTGTTCCCTTCTGTGTCCTGCTGTGTCCCCTGCTGTGTCCCCGCTGTGTCCCACTGTGTCCTCGCTGTGTAACGCTGTGTCCCCCTTTGTGTCCCGCTGTGTCCCCAGCTGTGTCCCTGCTGTGTCCCGCTGTGTCCCGCTGTGTCCCGCTGTGTACCCCACAGTGTCCTGCTGTGTCGCCCGATGTGTCCCCCTGTGTCCCCATGTGTCACTCTGTGTCCTCGCTGTGCGTCCTTCTGTGTCCCGCTGTGTTTTCGCTGTGTCCCCTGCTGTGTCCTG
>NW_012302701.1:0-3155 GCF_000151885.1 Dipodomys ordii | reverse complement strand
TCTCAGAAACACAGCGGGACACAGTGGGACACAGCGGGGGACACAGCGGGACACAGCTGGGGACACAGCGAGGACACAGCGGGATACAGCGGGGGACACATTGAGGACACAGCGGGACACAGCCGGGGAAAAAGCGGGACACAGCGGGGACACAGCAGTGGACACAGCGGGACACAGCGGGGGACACAGCCGGACACAGAGGGGGAAACAGTGGGGGACACAGTGGGACACGGTGGGACACAGCGGGGGACACATGGGGAACACAGCGGGACACAGCGGGGACACAGCAGGACTCAGCGGGGGACACAGCAGTATACAGCAGGACACAGCGGGGACACTGCAGGGACACAGCGGGGGACACAGCGGGACACAGCGTCGATACAGCGGGGATACAGCGTTACACAGTGTGGTACACATCTGTGGACACAAGGGGACACAGTGTGGGCACAGCGGGACACAGCGGGACACAGTGGGACAAAGCAAGTACAAATCATGAGACACAGCGAGGGACAGAGCTCGAGACAGCGGGGGACACAGCTAGGACACATCAGGGCACTGCGGGACACAGTGGGGGCAAAGCGGGAAACAGCGGAACACAGTGGGACACAGCTGGGACAAAGCGTGAGACACAGTGGGGGACAGAGCGGGAGACAGCGGGGGACACAGCGAGGACACAGTGGGACACAGCGGGACACAGGGTAGATACAGCGGGGACAGAGTGGGCCACAGCGGGGTACACAGCTGGGGACACAACGGGGCACATCCGGGGACACAGCAAGGACTCAGCGGAACACAGCTTGGGACACAGTGAGGATACAGGGGGACACAGCGGGACACAGCTGGACACAGCAGGAACACAGCAGTAGACACAGCGGGAAACAGCAGGGGACACAGCGGGACACAGCGGGGGACACAGGGATGACAGAGCACGACACAGCGGGGACACAGCGGGGACTCAGCGGGGTCACAGCGGGGGACAAAGCGGGACACCACGGGACACAGCGGGAAACAGCGGTGACCCTGAAGGGACACAGCGGGACACAGCGGGGGACCCAGCAAGGACACAGCGGGGGACAAAGCGGGGGACACTGCGAGACACAGCGGGGAACACAGCGAGGACACAGGGGGACCCAGAGTGACACAGCGTCGATACAGCGGGGACACAGCGTTACACAGCGGGGTACACAGCTGTGGACACAACGGGACACAGTGGGGGCACAGCGGGACACAGCAGAACACAGTGGGACACAGCGGGGACAAAGCGTGAGACACAGCGGGGGACAGAGCGGGAGACAGCGGGGGACACATTGAGGACACAGCGGGACACAGCGGGGGACACAGCGGGACACAGCGGTGGACACAGCGGGACAGAGCGGGGGACACAGCGGGACATAGCGGTGGACACAGCGGGACACAGCGGTGGACACAGTGAGGACACAGCGGGACCCAGCGGGACACAGGGTCGATACAGCGGGGACAGAGTGGGCCACAGCGGGGTACACAGTTGGGGACACAACGGGGCACATCGGAGGACACAGCAAGGACTCAGCGGAACACAGCGTGGGACACAGTGAGGACACAGGGGGACACAGCGGGACACAGCGGGACAGAGCAGGAACACAGCAGTAGACACAGCGGGACACAGCCGGGGACACATTGGGACACAGCGGGGACACAGCGGGGACACAGCGGTACTCAGCGGAGGACACAGCAGTACACAGCGGGACACAGCGGGGACACAGCGGGGACTCAGCGGGGGACACAGCGGGGGACAAAGTGGGACACCACGGGACAGAGCGGGACACAGCGGGGAAAAGGGGGAGACAGAGCGGGACACAGCGAAGACACAGCGGGACACAGCGGGGGACACAGCGGGACACAGCGGCGGACACAGCGGGACAAAGCAGGGTACAGAGCAGGGGACACATCGGGATACAGAGGGACACAGCGGGGGACCCAGCGGGAAACAGCGGGGGGCCCAGCGAGGACACAGCGGGACACAGCGGGGGACACAGACAGGAAAACAGCGGGGGACACACCGGGGGACACAGTGGGACACAGCAGGGAACACAGTGAGGACACAGCGGGAACCAGCGGGACCCAGCGTCGATACAGCGGGGATACAGCGTTACACAGTGTGGTACAAATCTGTGGACACAAGGGGACACAGTGGGGGCACAGCGGGACAGAGCGGGACACAGTGGGACACAGCGAGGACAAATCGTGAGACACAGCGGGGGACAGAGCGGGAGACAGCGGGGGACACAGCGAGGACACATCAGGACACAGCGGGACACAGCAGGGACAGAGCGGGACACAGTGGGACCCAGCGGGACACAGCAGGGGACAAAGCGGGACACAGCGGGGGACCCAGCGAGGACACAGCTGGACACAGCGGGGGACACTGCGGGACACAGCGGGGAACACAGCGAGGACACAGTGGGACCCAGCGGGATACAGCGGGGACACAGCGTTACACAGCGTGGTACACAGCTGTGGACACAACGGGACATAGTGGGGGCACAGCGGGAAACAGCGGAACACAGTGGGACACAGCTGGGACAAAGCGTGAGACACAGCGGGGGACAGAGCGGGAGACAGCGGGGGACACAGCGAGGACACTGTGGGACACAGCGGGACACAGCATCCATACAGCGGGGACACAGTGGGCCACAGCGGGGTACACAGCTGGGGACACAACGGGGCACATCGGGGGACACAGCAAGGACTCAGCGGAACACAGCGTGGGACACAGTGAGGACACAGGGGGACACAGCGGGACACAGAGGGACACAGCAGGAACAAAGCAGTAGACACAGCGGGACACAGCAGGGGACACAGCGGGACACAGCGGGGGACACAGGGAGGACAGAGCGGGACAAGGCGGGGACACAGCGGGAACTCAGCGGGGGACACAGCAGGGGACAAAGCGGGACACCACGGGACACAGCGAGACACAGCGGGGACAAGGGGGAGAAAGAGCGGGACACAGCGAGGACACAGCGGGACACAGCGGGGGACACAGCGAGGACACAGCGGGGGACACAGCGGTGGACACTGCGGGACACAGCAGGGAACACATCGAGGACACAGCGAGACCCAGCGAAACACAGCGTCGATACAGCGGGGATACAGCATTACACAGTGTGGTACAC
>NW_012302700.1:0-3155 GCF_000151885.1 Dipodomys ordii | reverse complement strand
ACAGGGGGACACAGCGTGTCACAGCGGGGACACAGCAGGGACACAGCGGGGGACACAGCCGAACACAGCGGGACACAGCAGGGGCACAGCAGGACACACCGGGGGACACAGCGGGGGACACAGCGGGACACAACAGGGAACACAGCGAGGACCCAGCGGGACCCAGCAGGACACAGCATCGATACAGCGGGGACACAGCGTTACACAGCGGGTTACACAGCCGGGGACACAAAGGGACACAGTGGGGGACACAGCGGGACACAGCGGGGGACACAGCGGGACACAGCGGGGGACACAGCGGGAGACACAGCGGGACACAGCGGGGAACACAGCGAGGACACAGCGGGACACAGCGTCGGTACAGCGGGGACACAGCGGGACACAGCGAGGTACACAGCTGGGGACACAACGGGACACAGGGGGGACACAGCAGGACACAGCGGGACACAGCGGGGACAAAGCTTGAGACACAGCGGGGGGACAGAGCGGGAGACAGTGGGGGACACAGCAAGGACACAGCAGGACACAGCGGGGACACAGCGGGGACTCAGCAGGGGACAGAGCGGAGGACAGATGGTGGTCACAGCGGGACACAGCGGGGAACACAGCGAGGACCCAGCGGGACCCAGCGGGACACAGCGTCGAAAACAGCGACGACACAGGGGGACACAGCAGGGTACACACCTGTGACACAACGGGACACAGTGGGGGACACAGCGGGACACAGCGGGACACAGGGGGACACAGCAGGGGACACATCGGGACACAGCGGGACACATCGGGGACAGAGCGGGACACAGCATGACACAGTCGGACACAGCGGGGGACACAGCGGGACACAACGGGGAACACAGTGAGGACACAGCGGGACAGAGCGGGGACACAGCTGGACACAACTGGCCACCACGGGACAGAGCAGTACACAGCTGGACACGGCGGTGACACTGCGGGGACACAGGGGGACACCGCGGGAGACACAGCGGGGACACAGCAGGACACAGCGGTGGACACAGCGAGGACACAGCGGGACACAGCGCGACACAGCGGGGGAAAAAGCGGTAGACAGCGGGTGACACAGCGAGGACACAGCGGGACATAGCAGGGACACAGATGGGACACTGCGGGTACACAGCGGGGGACACAGCGGGACACAGCGGGGGACACAGCGGGGACACAGCAGAACACAGCAAGGACACAGATGGGACTCAGCGGGGGACACAGTGGGAGAAAAAGCGGGACACCACGGGACACAGTGGGACACAGCAGGACAAAGCAGGGACACTGCGGAAGCACAGAGCAGGAAAAAGTGGAGGACACAGGGGGACACAGTGGGGGATACAGCCGGACAAAGCGGGGGACAGAGCGGGGGACACTGCTGGACTCAGCGGGGACACAGCGGGACACAACGGAACACATCGGGGACAGAGCGGGACACAGCGTGGCACAGTCGGACACAGCGGGGGACACAGCAGGACACAACGGGGGACACAGTGAGGTCACAGCGGGACAGAGCCGGGGATACAGCGAGGACACAGCGGGACACAGCGGGACACAGTGGGGGACACAGCGGGACACAGCGGGGGACACAGCGGGACACAGCGGGGGACACAGCGGGACACAGGAAGACACAGCGGGGGACACAGCGGGACACAGGGGGGACACAGCAGGGGACACATCGGGACACAGTGGGGGACACAGCGGGACACAGCGGGTACACAGCTGGAAACAGCGGGGTACACAACGGGACACAGTGGGGACACAGTGGGGACACAGGAAAGACACAGCGGGACACAGCGGGACACAGCGGGGACAAAGCTTGAGACACAGTGGGGGACAGAGCGGGAGACAGCGGGGGACACAGCGGGACACAGCGGGGGACACAGCGGGACACAGCGGGGGACACAGTAGGGGACACAGCGGGACACAACGGAGGACACAGTGCGGACACAGCGGGACAGAGCGGAAACAAAGCTGGACAAAGAGGGGTACACAGCGGGACACAGCGGGGACACAGCGGGGACACAGCGGGACACATCGGGGACACAGCTGGACACAGCGGGGACACAGCAGGACACAGCAGGGACAAAGCTTGAGACACAGCGGGGGACAGAGCGGGAGACAGCGTGGGACAAAGTGGGAAACAGCGGGGGACACAGCGGGACACAGCAGGGACACAGCGGGACACAGTGGTGGACACAGCGGGACAGAGTGGGGACACAGCTGGACACAGCGGGGTACACACCGTTACACAGTGGGGACACAGCGGGGACACAGCGGGACACAGCGGCACACAGTGGGGACACAGTGGGACACAGCGGGACACAATGGGTGACACAGTGAGGACACAGCAGTACACATTGGGAAAAAGCGGGACACAGCTGGGGACACAACGGGACACAGAGGGGGACACAGAGGGGTACACAGCGGGAAACACCGGGGAACACAGTGAGGACACAGCGGGACACAGCGGGGGACACAGCGGGACACAGCGGGGGACACAGGTAGGACACAGCGGGACACAGCGGGGACACAGTGGGGACTCACTGGGGGACACAGCTGGGGACAAAGCGGGACACCCCGGGACACAGCGGGACACAGTGGGACACAGCGGGGACACTGCGGGAACATAGCGGGACACAGCAGGGTACACAGCGGGTAACAGTGGGACACAGTGGGGGACAAAGCGGGGACACAGCGGGACACAGATCAGAACACAGCGAGGACACAGCGGGACACAGCGGGACACAGCGTGGGACAAAGCGGGAGACAGCGGGGACACATCGAGGACACAGCGGGACACAGCGTGACACAGCATCGATACAGCGGGGACACAGCGGGACACAGCGGGTTCCACAGCTGGGGACACAAAGGGACACATCTGGGGACACAGCGAGGACACAGCGGAACAGAGACTGGGACACAGTGAGGACACAGCGGGACCCAGCGGGACACAGCGGGACACAGCAGGGACACAGCAGTAGACACAGCTGGACACAGCAGGGGACTCGGCGGGACACAGCGAGGACACAGCGAGACACAGCAGGACACAGCATCGATACATCGGGTACACAGCGGGACACAGCGAAACACAGCGGAGGACAGAGCGGAACACATCGGGGGACACAGCAAGACACAGCGGGAAACAGTGGGGGTGA
>NW_012302699.1:0-3155 GCF_000151885.1 Dipodomys ordii | reverse complement strand
GTCCTGCTGTGTCCCCGTTGTTCACCGGTGTTTCCCCTCTGTCCCCCGCTGTGTCCCCGCTGTGTCCCGCTGTGTCCCGATGTGTCCCGCTGTGTCACCGCTTTGTCACTGCTGTGTCTCGCTGTGTCCCGCTGTGTCCACGCTGTGTCACGCTCTGTCCCAGGCTGTGTCCCGCTGTGTCCCCCGCTGTGTTCTGCTGTGTCGCTGCTGTGTCCCGCTGTGTCCCCGCTGTGTCCCCGGGGTGTCCAGCTGTGTCCCCGCTGTGTCCCCGCTGCGTCCCCCGCTGTGTCCCCGCTGTGTCCCACTGTGTCCCACTGTGTCCCCACTGTGTCCTGCTGTGTCCCGCTGTGTCCCCGCTGTGTAACGCTGGGTCCCCATTTGTGTCCCGCTGTGTCCCCTCGGTGTCCCGCTGTGTCCTTGCTGTATCCCGCTGTGTCCTCGCTGTGTCCCCGCTGTTTCCCGCTGTGTCCTGCTGTGTCCGGCTGTGTCCCCGCTGTCCCCCGCTGTGTCCCCTGCTGTGTCCCCGCTGTGTCCAGCTGTGTCTCGTTTTGTCCTGCTGTGTCCCGCTGTGTCCCCCGCTGTGTCCAGCTGTGTCCCCTGCTGTGTCCCCCGCTGTGTCCCGCTGTTTCCCGTTGTGTCCTTGCTGTTTCCCCGCTGTGTCCCACTGTGTCCTCGCTGTGTCCCCGCTGTGTCCCGCTGTATCGCGCTGTGTCCCGCTGTGTTCTGCTGTGTACGCTTCTGTGTCCCCCGCTGTGTCCCGCTTTGTCCCCTGCTGTGTCCCCCGCTGTGTCCCGCTGTGTCCCTTTGTGTCCTTGCTGTGTCCCCGCTGTGTCCTTCTGTGTCCCTCTGTGTCCCCGCTGTCCCCCACTGTGTCCCCTGCTGTGTCCCCTGCTGTGTCCCTCTATGTCCCCCCTGTGTCCCCGCTGGGTCCTGCTGGGTCCCGCTGGGTCCCCGCTGTGTCCTCGCTGTGTCCCTCTGTGTCCCTGGTATGTCCTCACTGTGTAACCGCTAAGTCCCTCTGTGTCCCCGCTGTCCCACTGTGTCCCCCGCTGTTTCTCCGCTGTGTTCCCGCTGTGTCCTCCTGTGTCCCGCTGTGTCCTCTCTGTGTCCTTCTGTATCCCGCTGTGTCCCCCACTGTGTCCCCCACTATTTCCCCACTGTGACTTGCTGTGTCCATGCTGTGTCCCGCTGTGTCCCGCTGTGTCCTCACTGTGTCCCGCTGTGTCCCGCTGTCTCCCGCTGTGTCCCGCTGTGTCCTGCTGTGTCCGCCTCTGTGTCCCCCGCTGTGTCCCGCTGTGTCCCCGCTGGGTCCCCGCTGGGTCCCGCTGTGTCCCGCTGTGTCCCCGCTGTGTTCCGCTGTGTCCCTGGTGTGTCCTGGCTGTGTAACCTCTATGTCCCTCTGTGTCCCCTCTGTGTCCCATTGTGTCCCGCAGTGTCACCCTATGTCCCCGCTGTGTCATCGCTGTGTCCTTCTGTATCCCGCTGTGTCCTCCGCTGTTTCCCCCACTGTTTCCCCGCTGTGACCCGCTGTGTCCCGCAGTGTCCCTGCTGTGTCCTCGCTGTATCCGCAGCTGTGTCCCACTGTGTCCCCCGCTGTGTCCCCTCTGTGTCCTCCTGTGTCCCGCTGTGCCCTGCTGTGTCCTCACTGTGTTCCACTGTGTCCCCCGCTGTGTCCCCCGCTGTGTCCCCCACTGTGTCCCGCTGTGTCACCCACTGTGTCCCGCTGTGTCCCGCTGTGTCCCCGTTGTCCGCCGGTGTGTCACCGCTGTCCCCCGCTGTATCCCCCGCTGTGTCCCGCTGTGTCCTCTCTGTGTCCCGTTGTGTCCCCGCTGTGTGTCTGCTGTGTCCCGCTGTGTCCCTGGTGTGTCCTCGCTTTGTAACCGCTGAGTCCCTCTGCGTCCCCGCTGTGTCCCACTGTGTCCCCCGCTGTGTCCCAGCTGTGTCCCCGCTGTGTCCTCCTTTGTCCCGCTGTGTCCTCGCTGTGTCCTTCTGTATCCCGCTGTGTCCCCCGCTGGGTCCCCCACTATTTCCCCACTGTGACCCGCTGTGTCTATGCTGTGTCCCGCTGTGTCCCGCTGTGTCCTCGCTGTGTCCCCGCTTTGTCCCGCTGTCTCCCGCTGTGTCCCGCTGTGTCCTGCTTTGTCCGCCTCTGTGTCCCCCGCTGTGTCTCGCTGTGTCCTCTCTGTGTCCCGCTGTGTCCCCGCTGTGTGTCCGCTGTGTCCCGCTGTGTCCCTGGTGTGTCCTTGCTGTGTAAACGCTGAGTCCCTCTGTGTCCCCGCTGTGTCCCACTGTGTCCCCCGCTGTGTCCCAGCTGTGTCCCCGCTGTGTCCTCCTTTCTCCCGCTGTGTCCTCGCTGTGTCCTTCTGTATCCCGCTGTGTCCCCCGCTGTGTCCCCCACTATTTCCCCACTGTGACCCGCTGTGTCTATGCTGTGTCCCGCTGTGTCCCGCTGTGTCCTCACTGTGTCCCCGCTGTGTCCCGCTGTCTCCTGCTGTGTCCCGCTGTGTCCTGCTTTGTCCGCCTCTGTGTCCCCTGCTGTGTCCCGCTGTGTCCCCGCTGGGTCCCCACTGGGTCCCGCTGTGTCCCGCTGTGTCCCCGCTGTGTTCCGCTTTGTCCCTGGTGTGTCCTGGCTGTGTAACCTCTATGTCCCTCTGTGTCCCCTCTGTGTCCCATTGTGTCCCGCAATGTCACCCTATGTCCCCGCTGTGTCATCGCTGTGTCCTTCTCTATCCCGCTGTGTCCTCCGCTGTTTCCCCCACTGTTTCCCCGCTGTGACCCTCTGTGTCCCGCAGTGTCCCTGCTGTGTCCTCTCTGTATCCGCAGCTGTGTCCCACTGTGTCCCCCGCTGTGTCCCCTCTGTGTCCTCCTGTGTCCCGCTGTGTCCTCGCTGTGTCCTTCTGTAATCCGCTGTGTCCCCCGCTGTGTCCCCCACTATTTCCCCGCTGTGGCCCGCTGTGTCCCCCGCTGTGTTCCCCGCTGTGTCTCGCTGTGTCCCGATATGTCCCACTGTGTCCGGTACAGTGTCCCCCACTGTGTCCCTTTGTGTACCCACTGTGTCCCGATGTGTCACCCGTTGTGTCCCCGCTGTGTCCCCGCTGTGTCCCACTGTGGGCCGCTGTACGCGCTGTGTCCCGGCTGTGACACCCGCTGTGTCC
>NW_012302698.1:0-3155 GCF_000151885.1 Dipodomys ordii | reverse complement strand
TCTGTTTCTGTTTCTCTTTCTCCTTCTGCATCTCCTTCTGCTTCACCTTCTGCTGCTCCTTCTCCCTCTTCTGTTTCTCCCTCTGCTTCTGCTTCTTATGCTTCTTCTTTTTCTTCTGGTTCTGCTTCTCCTGCTTCTGCTTCTTATGCTTCTACTGCTTCTTCTTCTTCTTCTGCTTCTTCTGCTTCTACTTCTCCTCCTGCTTCTGCTTCTCCTGCTTGTTTTTCTGCTTCTTCTGCTGTTATTTCTACTTCCCCTTCTGCTTCTCTTTTGGCTTCTCCTTCTGTTTCTGCTTCTTCTGTTTCTGCTGCCTGAATTTCTGGTCCTACTTTTCTGCTGCTTCTCCTTCTGCTTCTGCTTCTCCTTCTGCTTCTGTTTCTGCTTCTTCTCTTTCGGCTTCTCCTGCTTCTGCTTCTTGTCCTCCTCCTGCTTCTCTTTCTGATTCTCATTCTGCTTCTCCTTCTGCTTCTGCTTCTCGTACTTCTCCTTCTCCTACTTCTGTTTCTCCTTCAGCTTCTGCTTCTTCTGCTTCTCCTGCTTCTCCTTCTGCATCTCCTTCTGCTTGTGCTTGTCCTTATGCTTCTTCTTCTGCCTCTGCTTCTCCTTCTCCTCCTTTGCTTCTCCTTTTGCTTCTGCTTCTTCTGCTTTTCCTGCTTCTTCTTCTGCTTCTGCTTCTTCTGCTTCTCCTTCTGCATCTTCTTCTGCTTCTGCTTCTCCTTCTCCTTCTTCTGCTTCTCCTTCTGATTCTCCTTCTTCTTCTTCTTCTTCTGCTTTACCTGCTTCTCCTTCTGCTTCTCCTTCTGCTTCTCCTTCTGTTTCTCCTTCTCCTTCTTGTTCTTCTGCTTTTCCTTTTGCTTCTGCTACAACTGCTACTGCTTCTACTTCTTCTGTTTCTTCTGCTTCTCCTTCTGCTTTTGATTCTCTTTCTGCTTCTGCTTCTCCTTCTGCTTCTCATTCTGCGTCTCCAGATTCTGATTCTTCTGCTTCTCCTGCTTCTCCTTCTGCTTCAGGTTCTGCTTCTGCTTCTTCGGATTCTTGTGCGTTATGCTTCTCCTGCTTCTGCTTCTTCTGCTTCTCCTCCTTCTCTTTCTGCTTCTCGTTTCTATTTCTGCTTCTCCTTTGCTTCTGCTTCTTTTCTTTCTCCTGTTTCTTCTGCTTCTGCTTCTCCTGTTTCTGCATCTCCTGCTTCTCCTTCTGCTGCTGTTTCTGCTTCACCTGCTGCTTTTCCTTCTACTGCTCCTTCTTCCATTTCTCTTTCTGCTTCTCCATCTGTTTCTCCTTCTTCTCCTTCTCGTTCTTCTGCTTTTCCTTCCGCTTCTCCTTCTCCTTCTGCATCTTCTGCTTCTTCTGCTACTGCCTCTGCTTCTTCTCTTTCTTCTGCTTCTCCTTCTGCTTCTCCTTCTGCTTTTGCTTCTCTTTCTGCTTCTGCTTCTCCTTCTGCTTCTCCAGATTCTGCTTCTTTGTTTCTCCTGCTTCTCCTTCTGCTTCAGGTTCTGCTTCTGCTTCTTCGGCTTCTACTGCTTCTGCTTCTCCTGCTGCTGCTTCTTCTGCTTCTCCTGCTTCTCTTTCTGCTTTTCCTTCTGTTTCTGCTTCTCCTTCTGCTTCTGCTTCTTCTCCTTCTCCTGTTTCTTCTGCTTCTGCTTGTCCTGCTTCTGCTACTCCTGCTTCTCGTTCTGCTTCTCTTTCTGCTTCTCTTTCTGCTTCTCCTTATCCTTCTTCTGCTTCTGCTTCTCCTTCAATTTCTTCTTCTGCTCCTCATTCTGCTTCTGCGTCTTCTGTTTCTTCTGCTTCTCCTGCTTCTGCTTCTCCTGCTTCTCCTACTTCTCGTGCTGCTTCTCCGTCTGCGTCTCTGTCTGCTTCTGCTTATCCTTTTGCTTCTCCTACTCCTAATGCTTCTCCTACTCCTAATCCTTCTCTTTCGCCTTCTCCTTCTCCTTCATCAGCTTATCCTGCTTCTCCTTCTGCATCTTCTTCAGCTTCTGCTTCTGCTTATGCTGATGCTTCTGCTTCTCCTTCTTCTGCTTCTCCCTCTGATTCAGATTCTTATGCTTATTCTTTTTCTTCTGCTTCTGCTTCTCCTGCTTCTGCTTGTTCTACTTCTACTGCTTCTCCTTCTCCTTCTCCACCTCCTCCTCCTCCTCCTCCTCCTTCTTCTTCTTCTTCTTCTTCTTCTTCTTCTTCTTCTTCTTCTTCTTCTTCTTCTTCTTCTTCTTCTTCTTCTTCTTCTTCTTCTTCTTCTTCTTCTTCTCTTTCTGCTGCTTCTGCTTTTCCTGCTTCTTCTTCTTCTACTGCTTCTCTTTCTGCTTCTCATTCTGCTTCTGCTTCTTCTTCTGCTTCTCCTATTGCTTCTGCGGCTCTTCCTTCTCCTTCTTCTTCTGCTTCTCCTGCTTCTCCTTCTGCATCTTCTTCTGCTTATGCTTCTCCTTCTGCTGCTTCTTCTGCTTCTGCTTCTCCTTCTGCTTCTCCTTCTGCTTCTTCTGCTTCTCCTTCTGATTCTCCTTCTGCTTCTGCTTCTGTTTCTCCTTCTCCTTCTCGTGCTTCTGATTTCCTTCTGCTTCTCCTTCTGCTTCTGCTGCAACTGCTACTGCTTCTGCTTCTTCTGTTTCTTCTGCTTCTCCTTCTGCTTTTGATTCTCTTTCTGCTTCTGCTTCTACTTCAGCTTGTCATTCTGCTTCTCCAGCTTCTGCTTTTTCTACTTCTCCTGCTTCTCCTTCTGCTTCAGGTTCTGCTTCTGATTCTTCGGATTCTTATGCTTCTGCTTCTCCTGCTTCTGCTTCTTCTGCTTCCCCTCCTTCTCTTTCTGCTTCTCCTTCTGTTTCTGCTTCTCCTTCTGCTTCTGCTTCTTTTCCTTCTCCTGTTTCTTCTGCTTCTGCTTCTCCTGCTTCTGCTTCTTCTGCTTTTCCTGCTTCTCTTTCTGCTTCTCCTTCTGCTTCTGCTTCTCCTTCTGCTTCTGCTCCTTCTCCTTCTTCTGTTTCTTCTTCTTCTGCTTCTCCTGCTTCTGCATCTTCTGCTTCTCCTGCTTCTCGTTCCGCTTCTCTTCATCGGCTTCTCTTTCTACTTCTGCTTCTGCTTCTTCTGATTCTGCTTCTTCTCCTTCTTCTCTCCTTCTGCTTCTGCTTCTTCTGCTTCTCCTGCTTCTCCTTCTGCATCTCCTG
>NW_012302697.1:0-1617 GCF_000151885.1 Dipodomys ordii | reverse complement strand
TGGTATAAGCTACTTTTATTCTCTTAATATTCCATAACTGAACGCTGTATCTGCTTTGTTTTGCAGCTTTCTCAGCTTAATTCACTGAGGCCTATTTAGTCACACATGATGAGAGCTCCAGAAACATCTTTGGGGCCACAGATGGCTTTTGTAAAGTCCATTTGGGGAAATAGCAGATATAATCTACCATGTCCTAAAATGTAACAGATTATCTCTATGGGACCGATAGAAATATCCAGACGTGCCCTGTCAACAGCCAGTTATTTTAATTTACTTAAGGGAAATCAAGTGAATAAAAGTCTATATAGTTCAAGAAATTTTATTCTGATACCTATATAAAAAGTTTACCTGAGTGGGTGAGGACATTTGCATGAAATTTCACCTAGGGCAGCACTTGATATTTATAACTCTCCCTTAACTATTGCATTGCCTGTTTTCCATTTTCTTGGCACTCCTTTAGAAATGTTCCCGTCTCAATCTTTCACCCACTGCAGCCGTGGGACCCTTTTCCATAATACTGACGTAAAGACATTTGTGTTACTGTATATAAATTACAACCGTAAATAAACTGGGACAGTATGCTCATAAGACGAATTCCGTGTCCAGAAAATAAACGAAAAGAAACACCCCCTGTGGGCCCCCCTCCCCCTCCGCTCGGCCCTCCCTTCAAGAAAGTTCCTTGTTTGCTGTTGTTTCATTTTGTTTTGTTGTACATAAAGCCGCAGAAGAGAGCCGGCGATACCTCATCGCGACTCTCGCGAGAGTCCACGAGACTCTCGCGAGCGGACTCTCGGGGGAGTGGCCAACTTCCGCCATCAGCCCCGAATCACTCCCTGTCACTCCACACGGTGTCCAGTAGGTGGCACCCCAAAACAAGGAAAAACAACGTCAGGCCCAAGATCGATTCCAGACCGAACCGACACTTAGGAAGGTCTTGTGAGGAAGGAACACCTCCCCCTCCCGCGCACGCACGCACACACACACACACACACACACACACACACACACACACACACACACACACACACACACACGCCCCATCATCCCTGCCCACACAGGTCATGAATGGCAAACCCCTATCGCACAGAGACACAAGACAGACAAACACACGGGGTGTGGAGAGAGACCGCAAATCAAAAACAAAAACAAAAAACATTTCCCTGGCTTGATCTATGAATGGGCCTGGGCTGGCATTCTGTCCTCTGGGCCCTACAGTCAATCCATGGCGGCCGCTTCTCTCTCCTCATCACTGTAATCCTATCTGATATTTGCCAGAGCCGAACGTGCAGTGGGGACACTTTGGTTCAGCGATCTAAACTAGGGGCCGAGGCGGGGGGGGGGGTTTTGATTTGCGTTATCCCTGCCATTTTTTTCAAATTCAGATACCTATTTTTTAGTTCGGATTGGTACATTTTACCCAACTGGTTGGAACAAGATTACTGTCTCCTTGGGAAGACTCAAGGTAAACTAGGGCAAATAGACCATAGTTTTCCAAGTGTCCTGAAAGCCAGGAGCTGCCGTCAGGACAAAGGAGTAAATGGAAAACCATGGAAATTTTCAGGAGATCAGAGTGCTTACCAGTGCTGTCGATCCATCAAAAAGTGAGAAACTTGCTAC
>NW_012302696.1:0-1538 GCF_000151885.1 Dipodomys ordii | reverse complement strand
GGCATGGGAAATACCATATGAGCATACAATCTCCCTGGGTGATCAATACAAAAACCAGTCAAGCTCTTCCAATCTACTCTTGACCAGGTCAACGACCTAACTTCTGCTCCCCAACGAACAAAGGGCATTTTTCAAGAGAAACATACAGACAAGCCCTTTGGAGGATGATATCTCACAAAGTCGTGGTTGAAGTGATGTTCATTGGCGGCATAGATTGTCCCTTTAAACAGCGAACAACATTGAATATTAAAGTAAAAAGTATTTTTCATACCCCAGCCATGTATTTTCTTTTTCGCATCTCGCTTTTAAATGTGTTGGGGTCGCAACAGGGTAGTAAAATCTGGGCCTAGGCGTCTGTCCCTAAACTCTTCAGCTCAAAGCGAGTGCTCTACCGCTTGAGCCACAGCGCCACTTTCTGATTTTCTAGTGCCTTATTGGAGATAAGAGTCTGGTGACTTTCCTGCCCTGGCTGGCTTTGAACCGTGATCCTCGGCTCTCAGCCACCTGAGCAGCTAGGATTACAGACGCGAGCCACCGGTGCCGGCTGGCATACTGTAACCGTTCTGTATGTCACCATTTCCCTAACAATTTGTAAAAAATCTAAAGAGAGAGGGAGGGGGAGATAACAACCCCTCACGCCTGAGAAGTGAAACCCAACGGGCTTCTAACCGATCTGAGATTCTTTGAAGGTTTTTTTTTTTCTTTTTTTCTTTTTTTTTTTTTTTGATTGTGGTTAAGTGATTACATAATTTCTGGAAATTCACAGTATTGTGGAATAATGATGCTCATTTAAAGTCACAAGTTCATTCTAACTTTCCTGGAGCAAATTGTCTATCACAGTCTGTAATATATAACGGTGCTCACGTGTTATATACCATATATGTGATCAGCAGCATGGGGATATTTGGTAGTGGTTCAACCAGATGAGTGGGAGTTCTTTGTTTCTTAAGTCCTGTTAGTTTTGTCATATCACCTAACATTTTGGATTTAGCATCCACTTATCAGGGAGACCATGTACCGTTTGTCTCTTCGTTCTTGGCTTACCTCGCTCAACATATTCCTTCTAGCTCCATCCATTTCCCTGCAAATGCCATTATTTTGTCATTTCTAATGGCTGCATCCTATTCCATTGTGTATAGATACCACAATTTTTGGATCCATTCATCTGTGGTGGGGCATCTAGGTTGTTTCCATATCCTAGCTATTGCGAACAGTGCTGCAATAAACATGGAGGTGCACGTGTCCTTGTATATTGGTTCCTGTTGTTCAGGGTAGATGCCTAGAAGTGGTATGACTGGGTCGTAAGGGAGGTCAATCTTTAGCTTTCTAAGGACCCTCCAGACTGCTTTCCAAAGTGGTTGTATAAGTGTACATTCCCACCAGCAGTGTAATAGGGTTCCTCGTTCTCCACATCCCCTCCAGCATTTGTCGTTGGCTGATTTGTGGATGTGGGACATTCTGACTGGGGTAAGGTGGTATCTCAGGGTTGTCTTAATTTGCATTTCCTTCACCACCAGGGATGATGAACATTCCTCATG
>NW_012302695.1:0-3155 GCF_000151885.1 Dipodomys ordii | reverse complement strand
TCAAGCAGATGAGAAGAAGAAAGAGAAACAGTAGAAGCAGAAGAAGCAGGCATAAGCAGAAGCAGAAGAAAGAGAAGAAGAAGAAGAAGAAGAAGAAGAAGATGAAGAAGAAGAAGAAGAAGAAGAAGAAGAAGAAGAAGAAGAAGAAGAAGAAGAAGAAGAAGAAAAAGAAGAAGAAGAAGAAGAGGAAGAAGAAGAACAAGCAGCAGCATAAGGAGAAGCATAAGGAGAAGCAGTAGAAGCAGAAGCAGAAGCACAAGATGCAGAAGCAGGAGAAGCCGAAAGAGAAGAAGCAGAAGAAGCAAAAACAGAAGCAGAATTAGAAGCAGAAGCAGAAGGAGAAGCAGCAGAAGAAGTAGAACCAGAAATTCAGGCAGGAGAAACAGAAGAAGCAGAAGCAGAAGGAAAAGCAAAAAGAGAAGCAGAAGAAGAAGTAGAAGAAGCAGCAGAAGAAGAAGCAGCAGAAGAAGCAGAAAAAGAAGTAGAAGAAGCAGAAGCAGAAAGAGAAGTAGAAGCAGAAGAAGCAGAAGAAGCAGAAGCAGAAGAAGAAGCAGTAGAAGCATAAGAAGCAGAAGCAGGAGAAGCAGAAGAAAAAGAAGAAGCATAAGAAGCAGAAGCAGAGGGAGACACAGAAGAAGGAGAAGGAGCAGCAGAAGGTGAAGCAGAAGGAGATGCAGAAGCAGAAAAAGAAGCAGAAACAGAAGGAGAAGAAGAAGGAGAAGTTGGAGAATCAGAAGCAGCAGAAGAAGAAGCAGAAAGAGAAGCAGAAGAAGGAGAAGGAGAAGCAGAACGAGAAGGACAAGCAGGAGAAGCAGAAGAAGCAGAAGACGCAGAAGCAGAATGAGCAGCAGAAGGAGAAATTGAAGCAGAAGCAGAAGGAGAAGCAGAAGCAGAAGGAGAAGCAGAAGGAGGAGAAGGAGAAGCAGAAAGAGAAGCAGAACGAGAAGCAGGAGAAGCAGAAGCAGGTGAAGCAGAAGCAGAAGAAACAGAAGGAGAAGAAGCAGAAGCAGAAGGAGAAGCAGAAACAGAAGGAAAAGCAGAAAGAGAAGCAGGAGAAGCAGAAGAAGCAGCAGCAGGAGAAGCAGAAGCAGAAGAAGCCGAAGAAGCAGAAGCAGAACCTGAAGCAGAAGGAGAAGCAGAAGAAGCAGAATCTGGAGAAGCAGAAGGAGAAGCAGAAGCAGAAAGAGAAGCAAAAGCAGAAAGGAGAAGCAGAAGGAGAAGCAGAAGAAACAAAAGAAGCAGAGGCAGTAGCAGAAGATGCAGAAGCAGAAGGAGAAGCAGAAGGAAAAGCAGAAGAACGAGATGGAGAAACAGAAGGAGAAGCAGTAAGAGAAGCAGATAAAGGAGCAGGAGAAAGAAAACCAGCAGGAGAAGCAGAAAGAGCAGCAGAAGGAGAAGCAGGAGATGCAGAAACAAGAGAAGCAGAAGCAGAAGATACAGGAGAAAGACAAGACGCAGAAGCAGAGGGAGAAGCAGAAACAGAAGGAGAAGCAGAAAGAAAAGGAGGGGAAGCAAAAGAAGCAGAAGCAGGAGAAGCAGAAGCATAAGAATCCGAAGAACCAGAAGCAGAACCTGAAGCAGAAGGAGAAGCAGAAGAAGCAGAAGAAGCAGAATCTGGAGAAGCAGAATGAGAAGCAGTAGGAGAAGCAGAAGCAGAAAGAGAATCAAAAGCAGGAGATGCAGAAGAAGTAGAAGCCGTAGCAGTTGTAGCAGAAGCAGAACGAGAAGCAGAAGGAAAAGCAGAAGAACAAGAAGGAGAAGGAGAAACAGAAGGAGAAACACAAGAAGAAGCAGAAAGAGAAGCAGGTAAAGCAGCAGCAGAAGAATCAGAAGGAGAATCAGAAGGAGAAGCAGAAGAAGGAGAAGGAGAAGCAGAAGAAGATGCAGAAGGAGAAGGAGAAGCAGGAGAAGCAGAAGGAGAAGAAGGACAAGCAGAAGAAGCAGAAGCAAAATGAGAAGCAAAAGAAGGACAAGGAGAAGGAGAAGCAGAAGCAGAAGAAGAAGCATAAGGACAAGCACAAGCAGAAGGAGATGCAGAAGGATAAGCAGGAGAAGCAGAAGAAACAGAAGCTGAAGGAGAAGCAGAAGTAGGAGAAGGAGTAGGAGGAGAAGCAGAAGGAGAAGCAGAAGCGGAATGAGAAGCAGAAAGAGAAGCAGGAGAAGCACAAGAAGCAGAAGCAGGAGAAGCCGAAAGAGAAGAAGCAGAAGAAGCAGAAACAGAAGCAGAACTAGAAGCAGAAGCAGAAGGAGAAGCAGCAGAAGAAGTAGAACCAGAAATTCAGGCAGGAGAAACAGAAGAAGCAGAAGCAGAAGCAGAAGAAGAAAAAGAGAAGCAGAAGAAGAAGTAGAAGAAGCAGAAGAAGAAGCAGCAGCAGAAGAAGCAGAAAAATGAGTAGGAGAAGCAAAAGCAGAAAGAGAAGTATAAGCAGAAGAAGCAGAAGCAGAAGAAGCAGAAGCAGAAGAAGAAGCAGTAGAAGCATAAGAAGCAGAAGCAGGAGAAGCAGAAGAAAAAGAAGAAGCATAAGAAGCAGAAGCAGAGGGAGACACAGAAGAAGGAGAAGGAGCAGCAGAAGGTGAAACAGAAGGAGATGCAGAAGCAGAAAGAGAAGCAGAAACAGAAGGAGAAGAAGAAGGAGAAGTTGGAGAATCAGAAGAAGCAGAAGAAGAAGCAGATAGAGAAGCAGAAGAAGGAGAAGGAGAAGCAGAACGAGAAGGACAAGCAGGAGAATCAGAAGAAGCAGAAGCGGGAGAAGCCGAAGAAGAAGAAGAAACAGAAGAAGGAGAAGGAGCAGAAGGAAAAGCAGAAGGAGAAGCAGAAAGAGAAGCAGAAGAAGCAGTAGCAGGAGAAGCAGAAGCAGAAGAAACAGAAGAAGCCCAAGAACCAGAAGGAGAACCTGAAGCAGAAGGAGAAGCAGAAGCAGCAGAAGCTGGAAAAGCAGAAGCAGAAGAAACAGAACAAGCAGAAGAAGCAGAAGCAGGACGAGAAGCAGAAGAAGAAGAAGGAGAAAGAGAAGGATTAGGAGTAGGAGGAGCAAAGCAGAATAAGAATCAGAAAGAGAAGCAGAAGGAGAAGCAGAAGGAGAAACAGAAGAAGCAGAAGCAGGAGAAGTAGAAGCAGAAGCAGAATGAGAAGCACAAGAAGGAGAAATGAAGCA
>NW_012302694.1:0-3156 GCF_000151885.1 Dipodomys ordii | reverse complement strand
ACAGTGTGGGACAGAGCGTGGGACACAGCGAGACACAGCGGAGACAAAACTGGACACAGCGGGGTACACAGAGGGACACAGCAGGGACACAGCGGGAAAACAGCGTGACACAAAAGGACACAGCGGGACACAGCGGGGGACACAGTGAGGACACAGCGGCACACAGTGGGGGACACAGCAAGGATAGAGCGGGAAACAGCGGGGGACACAGCAGGACATAGCGGGGGACAGAGCGGGACACAGCGGGACACAGCGGGGGACAAAGGATGGACACAGCGGTACACAGCGGGGGACAGATCGAGGACACATTGGGACACAGCGGGGACACAGCGGGACTCAGCGGGGGACACAGCAGTACACAGCGGGACACAGCGGGACACAGCAGGGACACAGCGGGGGACACAGCGGGACACAGCGGGGCACACAGAGGAGGACACAGCGGGGAAAAAAGCGAGTCCACAGCAGAACACAGCGTGGGACACAGCGAGGACACAGCGGGACACAGCGTCGATACAGCGGGGACACAGCGGGACACAGCGAGGTACACAGCTGGGGACACAACGGGACACAGTGGGGGCACAGCCGGACACAGCGGGACACAGCAGTACACAGCGGGGACACTGCGGAAACATAGTGGGACACAGCGGGGTACACAGCGGGACACAACGGGACACAGCTTGGGACACAGCGGGGACAAAGCGGCAGACAGCGGGGGACACAGCGAGGACACAGCGGGACACAGCGGCGACACAGTGGGGACTCAGCGGGACAAAGCGGGGGACACAGCGTGACACAGCGGGACACAGCGGGGGACACAGCGGGGGACAGCGGAGACAGAGAGGGGCCAAAGCGAGACACAGCGGTCATACAGCTGGACACAACGGAGTACACAGCGGGACACAGCGGGCACACAGCGGGGACACAGTGGGACAGAGCGGGACACAGCATGGAACACAGGAAGGAAACAGCGGGACCCAGTAGGACACAGCGTCGATACAGTGGGACACAGCAGGGCACACAGCTGGGGACACAACGGGACACAGCGGGGGATACAGCGAGGACACAGTGTGACCCAGCAGGACACAGCGGGGACACAGCGGGACCCAGCGGGGAAACCAGCGAGGACACAGTGGGACACAGTGGGGGACACAGCGAGAACACAGCGGGGGACACAGCGAGGACACAGCGGGACCCAGCGGGACACAGCGTCGATACAGCGGGCACACAGCGTTACACAGCGTGGTACACAGCTGTAGACACAACGAAATACAGTGGGGGCACAGCGGGACACAGCGGGACACAGTGGGACACAGCGGGGACAAAGCGTGAGACACAGGGGGGACAGAGCGGGAGACAGCGGGGGACACAGCAAGGACACAGCGGGACACAGCGGGGACTCAGCGGGGGACACAGCAGGAGACAAAGAGGGACACCACGGAACACAGCGGGACACAGCGGGAAACAGCAGTGACCCTGCGGGGACACAGTGGGACACAGCTGGGGACACAGCGGGACACAGAGGGGGACAGAGCTGGAAACAGAGGGGGACAGAGCGTGGGACACAGCGAGACACAGCAGGGACAAAGCTGGACACAGCGGGGTACACAGAGGGACACAGCGGGGACGCAGCGGGGAAACAGCGTGACACAGCAGGACACAGCGGGACACAGCGGGGGACACAGCAGTACACAGCAGGACAATGCGGGACACAGCGGGGACACAGCAGAGACACAGCGGGGGACACAGCGGGACAGAGTGGGGTACACAGCTGGGGACACAGCGAGGACACAGCGGGACACAGCGGGACACATCGGGGACACTGCGGGAACACAGCGGGGTACACAGCGGGACACAGCGGGACACAGCTGGGGACACAGCGGGGACACAGCGGGACACAGCGGAACACAGCGGGAGACAAAGCAGGAGACAGCGGGGCACACAGCGAGGACACAGGGGGACACAGACACAGAGGCGACACAGAGGGGACTCAGCGGGGGACACAGCGTGGGACAAAGTGGGACACCACGGGACACAGTGTTACACAGCGGGACACAGCGGGGACACTGCGGGACACAGCAGGAAAAAGCGGGGGACACAGCGGGACATAGCGGGACACAGCGGGGGACACAGCGGGGGACAGCGGAGACAGAGAGTGGCCACAGCGAGACAAGGCGGTGACACAGCTGGACACAGCGGGGTACACAGCAGGACACAGCGGGCACACAGCGGGGACACAGCGGGACACAGAGGGACACAGCGGGGACACAGCGGGACAAAGCAGGAGACACAGCGGGACACAGCAGGCACACAGCGGGGACACAGTGGGACACAGCGGGACACAGCGGGGGACAAAGCGGGACACAGTGGGGGACCCAGTGAGGACACAGCAGGACACAGCAGGGGACACAGCGAGGACACAGCGGGGGACACAGCGGGGGACACAGCGGGACACAGCGGGGAACACAACGAGGACACAGTGGGACACAGCGGGACACAGCGTCGATACAGCGGGGACACAGCGTTACACAGTGTGGTACACAGCTGTGGACTCAACGGGACACAGTGGGGGCACAGCCGGACACAGCGGGACACAGTGGGACACAGAGGGGAAAAAGCTTGAGACACAGCAGGGGACAGAGAGGGTGACAGCAGGGGACACAGCGAGGAAACAGCGGGACACAGCGGTGACACAGCGGGGACTCAGGGGGTGACACAGCGGGACACAGCGGGGGACACAGCGGGACACAGCGCGGGACAAGGCGGGACACAGTGTGGGACAGAACGTGGGACACAGCGAGACACAGCGGAGACAAAACTGGACACAGCGGGGTACACAGAGGGACACAGCAGGGACACAGCGGGAAAACAGTGTGACACAAAAGGACACAGCGGGACACAGCGGGGGACACAGAGAGGACACAGCGGCACACAGTGGGGGACACAGCAAGGATAGAGCGGGAAACAGCGGGGGACACAGCAGGACATAGCGGGGGACAGAGCGGGACACAGCGGGGGACAAAGGATGGACACAGCGGTACACAGCGGGGGACAGATCGAGGACACATTGGGACACAGCGGGGACACAGCGGGACTCAGCGGGGGACACAGCAGTACACAGCGGGACACAGCGGGACACAGCAGGGACACAGCGGGGGA
>NW_012302693.1:0-3156 GCF_000151885.1 Dipodomys ordii | reverse complement strand
GAGGGTACTCAGCGGAGGACACAGCGGGGGAAACAGCGGGGGACAAAGTGGGACACCACGGGACACAGTGTGACACAGCGGGACACAGCGGGGACACTGCGGGGACACAGCAGGACAAAGCGGGGGACATAGCGGGACACAGCAGCACACAGCGGGGGACACAGCCGGACACAGCGGGGGAAACAGTGGAGGACACAGTGGGACACGGTGGGACACAGCGGGGGACACATGGGGAACACAGCGGGACACAGCGGGGACACAGCGGGACTCAGCGGGGGACACAACAGTATACAGCAGGACACAGCGGGGACACAGCAGGGACACAGCGGGGGACACAGCGGGACACAGCGGGACACAGCCGGGAACACAGCGGGACAGAGAGGGGGACACAGAGGGGTACACTGCGGGACACAGCTGGGAACACAGCGGGTCACAGCGGGAACACAGCTGGACACAGCAGGGTACACAGTGGAACACAGGGGGCACACAGTGGGGACACTGCGGGGGACACAGCGGGACACAGCGGGTCACAGTGGGGGACACAGCGGGGGACACAGCGGGGGACAGCAGAGGACAGAGAGGGTACACAGCGGCGACACAGAGGGGACGCAGCTGGGGACACAGCGTGGGAAAAAGTGGGACACCACGGGACACAGTGTTACACAGCGGGACAAAGCGGGACACAGCGGGCCACAGCGGGGGACAGCGGGGGGCACAGCGGGGCACAGTGGGCTACCCAGTGAGGACACAGCGGGACACAAAAGGGGCACAGCGAGGACACAGCGGGACACAACGGGACACAGCGTCGATACAGGGGGAGGCAGCTTTACACAGCGTGGTACACACTGTGGACACAACGGGACACAGTGCGGTCACAGCGGGACACAGCGGGACACAGTGGGACACAGCGGGGACAAAGCGTGAGACACAGCGAGGAACAGAGAGGGAAATAGCAGGGGACACAGCGAGGAAACAGCGGGACACAGGGGTGACACAGCGGGGACTCAGCGGGGGACACAGGGGGACACAGCGGGGGACACTGCGGGACACAGCGGGGGACACTTCGGGACACACTGTGGGACAAAGCGTGGGACACAGCGAGACACAGCGGGGACAAAGCTGGACACAGCGGGGTACACAGAGGGACACCCCTTGGACACAGCGGGGAAACAGCGTGACACAAAAGGACACAGCTGGACACAGCGGGATACACAGCGGGACACAGCGGGCACACAGCGGGGACACAGCGGGACACAGCGGGGACACAGTCGGACACAGCGGGACACAGTGGGGGACACAGCGGGACACAGCGGGGGACACTGCGGGACACAGCGGGGGACACTTCGGGACACACTGTGGGACAAAGCGTGGGACACAGCGAGACACAGCGGGGACAAAGCTGGACACAGCGGGGTACACAGAGGGACACCCCTTGGACACAGCGGGGAAACAGCGTGACACAAAAGGACACAGCTGGACACAGCGGGATACACAGCGGGACACAGCGGGCACACAGCGGGGACACAGCGGGACACAGCGGGGACACAGTCGGACACAGCGGGACACAGCGGGGGACACAGCGGGACACAGCGGGGGACCCAGCGAGGACACAGCGAGACACAGCGGGGGACACAGCGAGGACACAGCGGGGGACACAGCGAGGACACAGCGGGACACAGCGGGACACAGCGTCGATACAGAGGGGACTCAGCGGAGGACACAGCGGGGGAAACAGCGCGGGACAAAGTGGGACACCACGGGACACAGTGTGACACAGCGGGACACAGCGGGGACACTGCGGGGACACAGCAGGACAAAGCGGGGGACATAGCGGGACACAGCGGCACACAGCGGGGGAAACAGCCGGACACAGCGGGGGAAACAGTGGGGGACACAGTGGGACACGGTGGGACACAGCGGGGGACACATGGGGAACACAGCGGGACACAGCGGGGACACAGCGGGACTCAGCGGGGGACACAGCAGTATACAGCAGGACACAGCGGGGACACAGCAGGGACACAGCGGGGGACACAGCGGGACACAGCGGGACACAGCAGGGAACACAGCGGGACACAGAGGGGGACACAGAGGGGTACACAGCGGGACACAGCTGGGAACACAGCGGGTCAAAGTGGGACACAGCGGGAACACAGCTGGACACAGCGGGGTACACAGTGGGACACAGGGGGCACACAGTGGGGACACAGCGGGGGACAGCAGAGGACAGAGAGGGGACACAGCGGCGACACAGAGGGGACGCAGCTGGGACACAGCGTGGGACAAAGTGGGACACCACGGGACACAGTGTTACACAGCGGGACACAGCGGGGACACTGCGGGACACAGCAAGATAAAGCGGGGGACACAGCGGGACACAGCGGGAGACAGTGGGGGACACAGCGTGACACAGTGGGCTACACAGTGAGGACACAGCGGGACACAACAGGGGACACAGTGAGGACACAGCGGGGGACACAGCGAGACACAGTGGGGAACACAGCGAGGACACAGAGGGACACAATGGGACACAGCGTCGATACAGCGGGGAGGCAGCGTTACATAGCGTGGTACACACTGTGGACACAACGGGACACAGTGGGGGCACAGCGGGACACAGTGGGACACAGCGGGGAGACAGCAGGGACACAGTGGGGGACACAGCGGGACACAGCGGGTTACAGCGGGGAACACAGCGGGACACAGCAGGGGACACAGCGAGGACACAGAGGGTCACAGCGGGACACAGCGTAGGACAAAGCAGGAGACAGCGAGGGACAAAGAGAGGACCCAGCTGGCACAGCGGGTTACACAGCGGGACACAGCGTGGGACACAGAAGGGTACACAGCGGGACAAATCGAGAAACACAGCGAGGTCACACCGGGGGCCAAAGCGGGACAACACGGGACACAGTGTGACACAGTGTGACACAGTGGGGACACTGCAGGGGCACAGCGGGAAAAAGAGGGCGACACAGCGGGACACAGCGGGACTCAGCGGGAGACACAGCGGGGGACAGCAGGGGACAGAGAGGGGACACAGCGGGAGACACAAAGTGGGACAGCAGGGGACAGAGAAAGGACACAGCGGGACACAGCGGGTACAGAGCTGGACACAGCGGGGTCACAGAGTGGTACACAGCGGGACACATCTGA
>NW_012302692.1:0-3156 GCF_000151885.1 Dipodomys ordii | reverse complement strand
GAGGGGACAGAGCGTGACACAGCGGGACACAGCGGGACACAGCGGGGGACTCAGCGGGACACAGCGGGCGACACAGCGAGGACACAGCGGGACACTGAGGGAGACATAGCAAGAACACAGCTGGACACAGCGGAACACAGCGTGACACAGTGGGGACACAGGGGGGACACAGCGGGACAAAGCGTGGGACACAGCGAGGAAACAGCAGAACACAGCGGGGGACAAACCGGACACCACGGAACACAGTGAGACAGTGTGGGGGACACAGCGGGAAACAGCGGGGGATACAGCAGGTGACAACGGGGGACAGAGAAGGGACACAGCGGGACACAGCGGGGACACACTGGACACAGCGGGGTACACAGCGGGACACAGCGGGACACAGCGGGGACACAGCGGGACACAGCGGGACACAGCGGGACACAGCGAGGGACACAGCGGGGTCAAAGCGAGACACCACGGGACACAGCGGGACACAGCGGGGAAACTATGGGGACACAGCGGGGGACACAGCGGGACACAGTGGGACACAGCGGGGGACACAGCGCGACACAGAGGGGGACAGATCTAGGGACACAGCGGGACACAGCGGGGTACACATCGTGACACAGCGGGGACACAGCGGGGGACACAACACGACACAGCGGGACACAGCGGGGACAAAGCAGACACCACGAAACACAGCGGGGCACAGCGGGGGTCACAGCGGGAAACAGGGCGGGACACAGCAGGGGACAGCGGGGGACAGAGAAGGGACACAGCGGGACACAGCGGGGACACACCTGGACACAGCGGGGTACACAGCGGAACACAGCGGGACACAGCGGGGACACAGCGGGACACAGCGGGGGACACAGCGGGGTCAAAGCCGGACACAGCGGGGGACACAGCAGGGAAACTGCGGGGACACAGCGGGACACAGCGGGGGACACAGTGGGACACAGCGGGACACAGCGGGGGACACAGCGCGACACAGAGGGGGACAGATCTAGGGACACTGCGGAACGCAGCGGTGACACAGCTGGACACAGCGGGGTACACATCGTGACACAGAGGGGACACAGCGGGACACAGCGGGACACAGCGGGGACAAAGCGGGACTCAGTGTGGGACACAGAGGGACACAGCGGGACAAAGTGGGGAACAGAGTGGGGACACAGCAGGACACAGCGGGGGACACAGCGAGGACACAGCGAGGGACACAGCGGTGACACAGTGGGACACAGCGTGGGACACAGCGAAGACACAGCGGGACACAGCGTGGGACAAAGCGGGAGACAGCGGGGAACACAGTGAGGACACAGCGGGGGACACAGCGAGGACACATTGGGACACAGCGGTGACACAGCGGGACTCAGCAGGGGACAAAGGAGTACACAGCGGGGACACAGCGAGACACAGCAGGGTACACTGCTGGGGACACAACGAGACACAGCCGGGGACACAGCGAGGACACTGCGGGCCACTGCGGGAGACACAGGGGGTACAAAGAGGGACACAGCGGGGGACACAGCGAGGACACAGCGGGACACTGCGGGAACACAGCGGGACTCAGCGGGGGACACAGCGAGGACACATTGGGACACAGCGGGGACACAGCGGGACTCAGCAGGGGACAATGCAGTACACAGCGGGGAACACAGTGAGACACAGCAGGGTACACTGCTGGGGACACAACGAGACACAGCCGGGGACACAGCAAGGACACTGCGGGACACTGCGGGAGACACAGGGGGTACAAAGAGGGACACAGCGGGGGACACAGCGAGGACACAGCGGGACACTGCGGGAACACAGCAGGTCTCAGCGGGGGACACAGCGGGATAGAGTGGGACACAGCGGGGACACAGCAGGGACACAGCGGGGGACACAGTGGGACAGAGCAGGGGATACAGAAGGGGACACAGAGGGACACAGCGGGACACAGCGGGGGACAGAGGAGTGACACAGCGGGACACAGCGGGGGACACAGCAAGGACACATTGGGACACAGCGGGGACACAGCGGGACTCAGCGGGGGACAAAGCAGTTCACAGCGGGACACAGCGAGATACAGCGGGGGACACAGTGAGACAGAGCAGGGGACACAGCAGAGGACACAGCGGGACACAGCGGGACACAGCGGGGGACACAGGGGGGACACATTGGGACACAGCGGGGACACAGCGGGATTCAGCGGGGGACACAGCAGTACACAGCGGGACACAGCGGACACAGCGGGGCAAGCAGGGACACAGCGGGGGACAGAGCGGGACACAGCAGGACACAGCGGGGGACACAGCGGTGACACAGTGCGGCACAGCGTGGGACACAGCGAGGACACAGCAGGACACAGCGGGACACAGAGGGGAACACAGCGCGACCCAGAGAGGGACAGATCTAGGAACACAGCGGGACACAACGGTGACACAGCTGGACACAGCGTGGTACACATCGGGACACAGCGGGTACATAGCGGGGGACACAGAGGGACACAGCGGGGGACACAGCCAGGGACACAGCGGAACACAACGGGGAACACAGCGAGGACACAGCGGGACACAGCGGGACACAGCGTCAATACAATGGGGACACAGCTTTACACAGCGGGGTACACAGCTGGAGACACAAAGGAACACAGTGGGGGACACAGCAGGACACACCGGGACACAGCGCTGACAAAGCGTGAGACACAGCGGGGGACAGAGCAGGAGACAGAGGCAGACAAAGCGAAGACACAGCGGGGGACACAGCGGGACACAGTGGGACACAGAGGGTGACACAGCGGGACACAGCGGGACACAGCGGGGGACACAGGGAGACACAGCGGGACACAGCGTGGGACAAATTGGGAGACAGCGGAGGACACAGTGAGGACACAGCGGGACACAGCAGGGACACAGAGGGGACTCAGCAGGGGACACAGAGGGAGACAAAGCGGGACACCACGGGACACAGTGGAACACAGCAAAACACAGCGGGGACACTGTGGGGACACAGCGGGACAAAGCGGGGGACACAGCAGGACACAGCGGGACACAGCCGGACACAGCAGGGCACAGCAGGACACAGCAGGGGACAGAGCGGGACACAGCGGGACACAGCGGGGGACACAGAGGTGACACAGTGGGGCACAGCGTGGACACAGCGGGGACACAGCAGACACAGCGGGACACA
>NW_012302691.1:0-3156 GCF_000151885.1 Dipodomys ordii | reverse complement strand
GAAGCAGGACCTGAAGCAAAAGATTTTTGAAAAAGCAGAAGAAGCAGAAGCAGAAGCAGAACGAGAAGCAGAAGAAGAAGAAGGAGAAGGAGAAAGAGAAGGATTAGGAGTAGGAAGAGCAGAAGGAGAATCAGAAGCAGAACGAGAAGCAGAAGGAGCAGCAGAAGGAGCAGCAGAAGGAGAAGCAGAAGGAGAAGCAGAAGAAGGAGAAGCAGAAGCAGAAGAAGCAGCAGAAGGAGAAGCAGAAGCAGAAGAAGATGCAGAAGGAGAAGCAAGAGAAGCAGAAGAAGCAAAAGCAGGAGAAGCAGAAGTAGGAGAAGGAGAATGAGAAGGAAGGGCAACAGAAAGAATAGGAGAAGCAGAAGGAGAAGCAGAAGCAGAATGAGAAGCAGAAAGAGAAGCAGTAGAAGCAGTAACAGGAGAAGCAGAAGCACAAGAAACAGAAGCAGAAGCACTGGGAGAAGCAGAAGCAGAAGGAGAAGGAGCAGCAGAAGGAGAAGCAGAAGCAGAAAGAGAAGCAGAAACAGAAGGACAACAAATGGAAAAGCAGGAGAATCAGAAGAAGCAGAAGTAGAATCAGAAGAAACAGAAGAAGAAGAAGCAGAAGAAACAGAAGCAAAAGAAACAGAAGAAGGAGAAGAGCAGAAGCAGAAGCAGAAGGAGAAGCAGAAGCAGAAGGAGAAGCAGAAAGAGAAGCAGGAGAAGTAGAAGAAGCAGGAGAAGCAGAAGCAGAAGAAACAGAAGAATCCGAAGAAGCAGAATCATAATCTGAAGCAGAAGGAGAAACAGAAGAAGCACAATCTGAAGCAGAAGCAGAAGAAACAGAAATAGTAGAATAAGCAGAAGCAGAAGCAGCAGGAGAAGCAGAAGAAGACGGAAAAGGCGAGAGAGAAGGATTAGGAGTAGGAGAAGCAAAAGGATAAGGAGAAGCAGAAAGAGACGCAGAAGGAAAAGCAGCACGAGAAGTAGGAGAAGCAGGAGAAGCTGAAGCAGGAGAAACAGAAGATGCAGAAGCAGAATGAGAAGCAGAAGGAGAAATTGAAGCAGAAGCAGAAGGAGAAGCAGAAGCAGAAGGAGAAGCAGAAGAAGGAGAAGGAGAAGGAAAAGCAGAAAGAGAAGCAGAAAGAGAAGCAGAACGAGAAGCAGGAGAAGCAGAAGCAGGAGAAGCAGAAGCAGAAGAAACAGAAGAAGGAGAAGAAGCAGAAGGAGAAGCAGAGACAGAAGGAAAAGCAGAAAGAGAAGCAGGAGAAGCAGAAGAAGCAGCAGCAGGAGAAGCAGAAGCAGAAGAAGCCGAAGAAGCAGAAGCAGAACCTGAAGCAGAAGGAGAAGCAGGAGAAGCAGAAGAAGCAGAATCTGGACAAGCAGAAGGAGAAGCAGAAGCAGAAAGAGAAGCAAAAGCAGAAGGAGAAGCAGAAGAAACAGAAGAAGCAGAGGCAGTAGCAGAAGAAGCAGAAGATGCAGAAGCAGAAGGAGAAGCAGAAGGAAAAGCAGAAGAACGAGAAGGAGAAGGAGAAACAGAAGGAGAAGCAGAAAGAGAAGCAGAAAAAGGAGCAGGAGAAGGAAAAGCAGGAGGAGAACTAGAAAGAGCAGCAGAAGGAGAAGCAGGAGAAGCAGAAACAGGAGAAGCAGAAGAAGAAGAAACAGGAGAAGGACAAGAAGCAGAAGCAGAAGGAGAAGCAGAAACAGAAGGAGAAGCAGAAAGAGAAGGAGGGGAAGCAGAAGAAGCAGAAGCAGGAGAAGCAGAAGCATAAGAATCCGAAGAAGCAGAAGCATAACCTGAAGCAGAAGGAGGGGCAGAAGAAACAGAAGAAGTAGAAGCAGTAGCAGTTGTAGCAGAAGCAGAAGGAGAAGCCGAAGGAAAAGCAGAAGAACAAGAAGGAGAAGGAGAAACAGAAGGAGAAGCAGAAGGAGAAGCAGAAAGACAAGCAGGTTAAGCAGAAGAAGAAGAAGCAAAGGGAGAAGCAAAAGAAGGAGAAGGAGAAGGAGAAACAGAAGCAGAAGAAGAAGCATAAGGACAAGCACAAGCAGAAGGAGATGCAGAAGGAGAAGCAGGAGAAACAGAAGAAGGAGAAGCTGAAGGAGAAGCAGAAGTAGGAGAAGGAGAAGGAGGAGAAGCAGAAGCAGAAGGAGAAGCAGAAGCGGAATGAGGAGCAGAAAGAGAAGCAGGAGAAGCACAAGAAACAGAAGCAGGAGAAGCCGAAAGAGAAGAAGCAGAAGAAGCAGAAACAGAAGCAGAAGTAGAAGCAGAAGCAGAAGGAGAAGCAGCAGAAGAAGTAGAACCAGAAATTCAGGCAGGAGAAACAGAAGAAGCAGAAGCAGAAGCAGAAGGAGAAGCAAAAAGAGAAGCAGAAGAAGAAGTAGAAGAACCAGCAGAAGGAGAAGCAGCAAAAAAAACAAGCAGGAGAAGCAGAAGCAGAAAGAGAAGTAGAAGCAGAAGAAGCAGAAGAAGAAGAAGAAGAAGCAGTAGAAGCATAAGAAGCAGCAGCAGGAGAAGCAGAACCAGAAGAAGAAGAAGAAGCATAAGAAGCAGAAGCAGAGTGAGAAACAGAAGAAGGAGAAGGAGCAGCAGAAGGTGAAGCAGAAGGAGATGCAGAAGCAGAAAGAGAAGCAGAATCAGAAGGAGAAGAAGAAGGAGAAGTTGGAGAATCAGAAGAAGCAGAAGCAGAAGCAGAAAGAGAAGCAGAAGAAGGAGAAGGAGAAGCAGAAGGAGAAGGACAAGCAGGAGAAGCAGAAGAAGCAGAAGCGGGAGAAGCAGAAGAAGAAGAAACAGAAGGAGGAGAAGGAGCAGAAGGAGAAGCAGAAGCAGAAGGAGAAGCAGAAAGAGAAGCAGAAGAAGCAGTAGCAGGAGAAGCAGAAGCAGAAGAAACAGAAGAAGCCTAAGAACCAGAAGGAGAACCTGAAGCAGAAGGAGAAGCAGAAGCAGGAGAAGCTGGAAAAGCAGAAGCAGAAGATACAGAACTAGCAGAAGAAGCAGAAGCAGAACGAGAAGCAAAAGAAGAAGAAGGAGAAAGAGAAGGAGTAGGAGGAGCAGAAGCAGAATCAGAAGCAGAAAGAGAAGCAGAAGGAGAAGCAGAGGAGAAACAGAAGAAGCAGAAGCAGGAGAAGCAGAGCTAGAATGATGAATGAGAAGCACTATGAAGGAGAAATTGAAGGAGA
>NW_012302690.1:0-3156 GCF_000151885.1 Dipodomys ordii | reverse complement strand
TTCTCTTTCTGCTTCTGCTTCTCCTGCTTGTTTTTCTGCTTCTTCTACTGATTCTCCTTCTGCTGCTTCTTCTACTTCTCTTTCTGCTTCTCTTTTGGCTTCTCTTTCTGCTTCTGCTTCTGCTTCTTCTGTTTCTCCTGCCTGAATTTCTGGTTATACTTCTTCTGCTGCTTCTCCTTCTGCTTCTGCTTCTCCTTCTGCTTCAGTTTCTGCTTCTTCTATTTCTTCTTTTTCGGCTTCTCCTGCTTCTGCATCTTGTGCTTCTCCTGCTTCTCTTTCTGCTTCTCATTCCGCTTCTGCTTGTCCTTCTGCTTCTCCTTCTGCTTCTGCTTCAATTTCTCCTTCTGCTTCTCATTCTGCTTCTGCGTCTTCTGTTTCTTCTGCTTCTCCTGCTTCTGCTTCTCCTGCTTCTCCTAATTCTCGTGCTGCTTCTCCTGCGTCTCTTTCTGCTTCTGATTATCCTTTAGCTTCTCCTACTCCTAATCCTTCTCTTTCGAATTCTTCGTCTCCTTCTTCTGCTTCTCCTGCTGCTTTTGCTTCTGCTTATTCTACTATTTCTGTTTCTGCTGATTCTGCTTCAGATTGTGCTTCTTCCATTTCTCCTTCTGCTTCAGATTGTGCTTCTGCTTCTTCGGCTTTTCCTGTTTCTTCTGCTTCTGCTTCTCCTGCTTCTTCTGCTTCTCCTGCTTCTCTTTCTGCTTCTCCTTTTGCTTCTGCTTTTCTTTCTGCTTCTGCTTCTGCTCTTCTCCTTCTTCTGTTTTTTTGCTTCTTCTTCTTCTTCTTCTGTTTCTTCTCATTCTACTTCTGCTTCTCCTTCTTCTCCTTCTCTTTCTCCTTTTGCTTCTGCTTCTTCTGCTCCTCCTGCTTCTCCTTCTGCATCTTCTGCTTCTGCTTCTCCTTCTGCTGCTTCTTCTGCTTCTGCTTCTCCTTCTGCTTCTTCTGCTTCTCCTTCTGCTTCTGCTTCTGTTTCTACTTCTCCTTCTCGTTCTCCTGCTTTTCTTTCTGCTTCTCCTTCTGCTTCTGCTGCAACTGCTTCTGCTTCTGCTTCTTCTGTTTCTTCTGCTTCTCCTTCTGCTTTTGATTCTCTTTCTGCTTCTGCTTCTCCTTCAGCTTGTCATTCTGCTTCTCCAGATTCTGCTTCTTCTGCTTCTCCTGCTTCTCCTTCTGTTTCAGGTTCTGCTTCTGATTCTTCGGATTCTTATGCTTCTGCTTCTCCTGCTTCTGCTTCTTCTGCTTCCCCTCCTTCTCTTTCTGCTTCTCCTTCTGTTTCTGCTTCTCCTTCTGCTTCTGCTTCTTGTCCTTCTCCTGTTTCTTCTGCTTCTGCTTCTCCTGCTTCTGCTTTTTCTGCTTTTCCTGCTTCTCTTTCTGCTTCTCCTTCTGCTCCTGCTTCTCCTTCGCCTTCTGCTCCTTCTCCTTCTTCTGCTTCTTCTTCTTCTGCTTCTCCCGCTTCTGCTTCTTCTGCTTCTCCTGCTTCTCGTTCTTCTGCTCCTCCCGCTCTGCTCTCTGCTTCTCTGCTTCTCGTCTGCTTCTCTCGTCGGCTTCTCTTCCTACTTCTGCTCTGCTTCTTCTGCTTCTGCCTCTTCTCTTTAGTCTTCTCATTCTGCTCTGCTTCTTCTCCTTCTCCTGCTTCTCCTTCTGCATCTCCTTCTGCTTTTGCTTTTCCTTCTGCTTCTTCTTCTGCTTCTGAAACTCCTTCTCCTTCTTCTGCTTCTCCGTCTGCTTCTGCTTCTTCTGCTTTTCCTGATTCTCTTTCTGCTTCTCCTTCTGCTTCTCCTTCTGTTTCTCCTTCTCGTTCTTCTACTATTTCTTGTGCTTCTTTTTCTGCTTCTACATCTTCAGCTTCTTCTGCTACTGCTTGTGTTTCTTCTGTTTCTTCTGCTTCTCCTTCTGATTTTGCTTCTCTTTCTGCTTCTGCTTCTCCTTCTGCTTCTGCAGATTCTGCTTCTTCTGCTTCTTCTTCTGCTTCAGGTTCTGCTTCTGCTTCTTCGGATTCTTATGCTTCTGCTTCTCCTGCTTCTGCTTCTTCTGCTTCCCCTCCTTCTCTTTCTGCTTCTCCTTCTGTTTCTGCTTCTCCTTCTCCTTCTGTATCTTCTCCTTCTTCTGTTTCTTCTGCTTCTGCTTCTCCAGCTTCTGCTTCTCCTGCTTCTCGTTCTGCTTCTCTTTCTGCTTTTCTTTCTGCTTCTCCTTCTCCTTCTTCTGCTTCTCCTGCTGCTTCTGCTTCTGCTTATTCTACTATTTCTGTTTCTTCTGCTTCTGCTTCAGATTGTGCTTCTTCTGTTTCTCCTTCTGCTTCAGATTCTGCTTCTGCTTCTTCGGATTCTTCTGTTTCTTCTGCTTCTGCTTCTCCTGCTTCTTCTGCTTCTCCTGCTTCACTTTCTGATTCTCCTTCTTCTTCTCCTTCTGCTCTTCTCCTTCTTCTGTTTCTTTTGCTTCTGTTTCTTCTGCTTCTTCTTATTCTGTTTCTTCTGATTCTACTTCTGCTTCTTCTGATTCTCCTGCTTCTCCATGTGTTGTCCTTCTGTTTCTGCTTCTCTTTCTGCTTCTGCTTCTCCTTCTGCTGCTCCTTCTCCTTCTGCTTCTGCTTCTCCCAGTGCTTCTGCTTCTGCATCTTTTGCTTATTCTTTTTCTTCTGCTTCTGCTTCTCCTGCTTCTGCTTCTTCTGCTTCTACTGCTTCTCCTTATGCTTCTCCTTATGCTTCTCCTTATGCTTCTTCTTCTTCTTCTTCTTCTTCTTCTTTTTCTTCTTCTTCTTCTTCTTCTTCTTCTTCTTCTTCTTCTTCTTCTTCTTCTTCTTCTTCTTCTTCTTCTTCTTCTTCTTCTTCTTCTTCTCTTTCGTCTGCTTCTGCCTTTCCTGCTTCTTCTGCTTCTACTGCTTCTCTTTCTGCTTGTCATTCTGCTTCTGCTTCTCCTTCTGCATCTCCTATTGCTTCTGCTGCCCTTCCTTCTCCTTCTGCTACTTCTGCTTCTCCTTCTGCTTATGCTACTTCTGCTTCTCCTTCTGTATCTACTTCTGCTTCTGCTTCTCCTTCAGCTGATTCTTCTGATTCTGCTTCACCTTTCTTCTAATTCTCCATCTGCTTCTCCTTCTGCTTTCTCTTCTGCTGACATTTCTGGCTTCTGAAAACTCCATCCAGCTCCTCCCAATCCCAAAACCAA
>NW_012302689.1:0-1036 GCF_000151885.1 Dipodomys ordii | reverse complement strand
GGAGCTGTGCCTCAAAGTAACAGAGCACTAGCCATGGGCATGAACGCTTAGGAACAGCGCCTAGGCCCTGAGTTCAAGCTCTTATGACAGATAAAACAAAAACACAAAAAATAAATCCACCTTTCATATATACTCAGTATTGGGATACTGAAGCTAGGATGGCAGGCATGTGAGGTACCCCACTGGTTTCAGTGAGTCCTTCATCAGCGTTTTTTCTCTCTCCCCTTCACTCTCTCCCTCTCTCCCACTCTTTCTCTCTCTCTTTCTCCCCCCCCCTCTCTGCACCTCTTTCACCTGATCTTCAGGAAGAGTGCCCATGGAGCCCATCTGTCCCTCTGAGCCATCTCAGCCCCTGAAGATCCATGAGGCAGAGGCTTCACCCCAGGGTGGCTGTGTGGGGGTGATGGGGCCCTTTAAGAGGCCTGGCATAGTAGGCTCCCTGCAGCTCCAGCCCTAAGAATGCATTCTTGGGGGAGTGGGTTGTTAGCACACTGGGAAGTATGGCCTCTGTGGTCCTCTCCTTCCTGTCCACCATGGCACCTTTCATAGACATGGTTAGGTCTCTTCCACCACCACTACCACAAACATCCTCCAATGCCCCCGCACCTTGCCCACCGCTGTAACCTGAGGCACAGGCAGGGACCTTGTTAAGGGTTTCTCATCCTCACCCCAGATGTCAGGGGCCTAACCTGACACCTGCTCTGACCTCAGAATTGTGCTTGCTATGGGGACCACCCCTCCAAACCTAAGCATCTCCCTCTGCTGCCCCTGCTCATGGAATCCTGCCCCACAGGCCTGAACTCCAGGTTGTGGCTCCCATTGCTGTGTCTCTCCTTCTTCCTGAGTGTGGCCTGCTTCTGCCTATCACCTCAAACCCAGCACAGCAGAGTAGGGGGTGCATAAACATGTGCTGCCTACACAAACCCCAGAGGAGGAGGGAGACGGGAGGGCAGGGACCTGAGGTGGCCAGGAACTGAGTCATGGTGCCACATGGCTGATACAGCCTGGCACTGGCACCTGGCACTACCCTTAGTTG
>NW_012302688.1:0-3157 GCF_000151885.1 Dipodomys ordii | reverse complement strand
GCTGTGTCCTGCTGTGTACTCCGTTGTGTCCAGCTGTGTCACCGCTGTGTCTTGCTTTGGCCCCTCTCTGTCTCCGCTGTCCCCCGCTGTGTCCCCCTCTGTGTCCCGCTGTGTCCCGCTGTGTCCCCCGCTTTGTCCCGCTGAGTCCCCTCTGTGTCGCCGCTTTGTCCCCGCTGTGTCCCCGCTGTGTCCCGCTGTGTCCAGCTGGGTCCCTGCTGTATCCACACTGGGTCCCGCTGGGTCCTGCTCTGTCATCCCTGTGTCCCCCGCTGTGTCCCGCTCTGTCCCCCGCTGTGTCTCTGCTGTGTCCCCGCTGTGTCCTGCTTTGTCCCGCTGTGTACTGCTGTGTCCCCCGCTGAATCCCGCTGTGTCCCAATGTGTCCTCGCTCTGTCCCCTGCTGTGTCCCGCTGTGTCCTCCCTGTGTCCCCCGCTGTGTCCCGCTGTGTCACGCTGTGTCCCCCGCTGTGTTCCCCGCTATGTCCCGCTGTGTCCCCCGCTGTGTCCCACTGTGTCCTTGCTGTGTCCCATGCTGTGTGCCGCTGTGTCCTCGATGTGTCCTCCGCTGTGTCCCGCTGTGTCCTGCTGTGTCACGCTGTTTCCCCGCTGCATCCCCGCTGTGTCCCTCTGTGTACCCCGCTGTGTCCAGCTTTGTCCCCGCTGTGTCCCGCTGTGTTCCCCATGTGTCCCCCGCTGTGTCCCACCGTGTCCCACTGTGTCCCCCACTGTTTCCCCCGCTGTGTCCGGCTGTGTCCCCCGCTGTGTGCCGCTGTGTCCCGCTATGTCCCCCGCTTTGTCATGCTGTGTCCCCGCAGTGTCCCCGCTGTGTCCCGCTGTGTCACACTGTGTCCCGTGGTATCCCACTTTGTCCCCCGCTGTTTCCCCCGCTGTGTCCTCCGCTGAGTCCCCTCTGTATCGACGCTGTGTCCCGCTGTGTCCTGCTGTGTCCTCGCTGTGTTCCCCGCTGTGTCCAGCTGTGTCCCCTGCTGTGTCCCCCGCTGTGTCCTCGCTGTGTCCCCCGCTGTGTCCCGCTGTGTCCTCGCTGGGTCCCCCGCTGGGTCGCGCTGTGTCTCCCCCTGTGTCCCGCTGTGTCCGACTGTGTCCCGCTCTGTCCCCGCTGTGTCCTGCTGTGTCCCCGCTGTGTGCCCGCTTTGTACCGCTGTGTACCCCGCTGTGTCCAGCTGTGTCACCGAGGTGTCCCGCTGTGGCCCTACACTGTCTCCGCTCTGTCCCCCGCTTTGTTCCGTTGTGTCCCGCTGTGTCCCCCGCTTTGTCCTACTGTGTCCCCACAGTGTCCCGCTGTGTCCCGCTGTGTCTCACTGTGTCCCGTGGTGTCCCTCTTTGTACCCCGCTGTGTCCCCCACTGAGTCCCCTCTGTGTGGCCGCTGTGTCCTTCTGTGTGCTCGCTGTGTCTCCCGCTGTCTCCCGCTTTTTCCCCCGCTGAGTTCCGCTGTGTCCCGCTGCGTCCTCGCTGTGTCCCCCGCTGTGTCCCGCTGTGTCCCGCTGTGTCCCCCGCTGTGACCCGCTGTGTCCTGCTGTGTCCCCCGCTGTGTCCCTGCTGTGTCCCCGGTGTGTTCCGCTGTGTCACGCTGTGTACTGCTGTGTCCCCCGCTGAGTTCAGCTGTGTTCCCGCTGTATCCCAATGTGTCCTCGCTGTGTCCCGCTGTCCCGCTCTGTCCCCGCTGTGTCCCGCTGTGTCCAGCTGTGTCCCTGCTGTGTCCCGCTATGTCCCCTCTCTGCCGCCTGCTGTCCCCAGCTGTGTCCCACGCTCTGTCGCCCGCTGTGTCCCGCTGTGTCCCCCGCTTTGTCCCGCTGTGTCCCTGCAGTGTCCCCGCTGTGTCCCGCTGTGTCACACTGTGTCCCGTGGTGTCCCGCTTTGTTCCCCTCTGTGTCCTCGCTGTGTTTCCCGCTGTGTCCCTCTGTGTACCACTCTGTGTCCCCCCTTTGTCCCGCTGTGTACCCCGCTGTGTCCAGCTGTGTCCTCGCTGTGTCCCCCACTGTCTCCTGCTTTGTCCCACGCTGTGTCCCTCTGTGAACCGCTGTGTCCTCGCTGTGTCCCCGCTGTGTCCCGCTGTGTCACAGTGTGTCCCGTGGTGTCCCGCTTTGTCCCCCGCTGTGTCCTCGCTGTGTTTCCCGCTGTGTCCCCCTGTGTACCACTCATTGTCCCCCGCTGTGTCTCGCTGTGTACCACGCTGTGTCCAGCTGTGTCCTCGCTGTGTCCCCCGCTGTCTCCCGCTTTGCCCTACGCTGTGTCCCGCTGTGTACCCCGCTGTGTCCAGCTATGTCCTCGCTGTGTCCCTCGCTGTCTCCTGCTTTGTCTCACGCTGTGTCCCGCTGTGACCCGCTGTGTCTTCGCTGTGTCCCCCGCTGTGTCCCGCTGTGTCCCCGCTGTGTCCCCTGCTGTGTCCGCTGTGTACCCCGCCGTGTCGCGCTATGTTCCCGCAGTGTCCCCGCTGTGTCCCGCTGTGTCCCACTGTGTCCCGTGGTGTCCCAGTTTGTCCCCCGCTGTGTCCCCCGGTGAGTCCCCGCTGTGTCCCGCTGTGTCGCCCACTGGGTCCCGCTGTGTCTACTGCTATGTCCCCGCTGTATCCCGCTGTGTCCCGCTGTGTTCTCGCTGTGTCCCACGCTGTGTTCCGCTGGGTCCTCGCTGTGTCCTCCGATGTGTCCCGTTGTGTCCCCAGCTGTGTACCCCGCTGTGTCCCGCTGTGTCCCCGCTGTATCGACGCTGTGTCCCGCTGGGTCCCGCTGTGTCCCCGCTGGGTCCTGCTGTGTACTGCTGTGTCCCCGCTGAGTCCCGCTGTGTCCCCGCTCTGTCCCGCTGTGTCCCCGCTGTATCGACGCTGTGTCCCGTTGTGTCCCGCTGTGTCCTCGCTGTGTTCCCCACTGTGTCCTGCTTTTTACCCCTCTGTGTCCCCCTCTGTGTCCCGCTGTGTCCTCCGCTGAGTCCCGCTGTGTCCCTGCTGTGTCCCCGCTGTGTCCTGCTGTATACTGCTGTGTCCCCAGCGGAGTCCCGCAGTGTCCCGCTGTGTCCCCTGTATACCCCGATGTGTCCCACTGTGTCCCACATTTTCCCCCGCTGTGTCCCGCTGTGTCCTCGCTGTGTCCGCCGCTGTGTCCCTCTGTGTCCTCGCTGTGTCCCCCACTATGTCCTGCTGTGTC
>NW_012302687.1:0-3157 GCF_000151885.1 Dipodomys ordii | reverse complement strand
CATGCTTCTTCTTTTCCTGCTTCTTCTGTTTCTACTCCTTCTCTTTCTTCTTCTCATTCTGCTTCTGCTTCTCCTTCTGCTTAACCTATTGCTTCTGCGGCACTTCCTTCTCCTTCTCCTACTTCTACTTCTCCTTCTGCTTCTGCTTCTTCTCCTTCTCCTGCTTCTCCTTATGCATCTTCTTCTGCTTCTTCTTCTCCTTCTGCTGCTTCTTCTGCTTCTGTTTCTCCTTCTGCTTCTCCTTCTGCTTCTTCTGCTTCTCCTTCTGATTCTCCTTCTCCTTCTGCTTCTGTTTCTCTTTCTCCTTCTTGTTCTCCTGCTTTTCCTTCTGCTTCTCCTTCTGCTGCAACTGCTACTGTTTCTGCTTCTTCTGTTTCTTCTGCTTCTCCTTCTGCTTTTGATTCTCTTTCTGCTTCTGCTTCTCCTTCAGCTTGTCATTCTGCTTCTCCAGATTCTGCTTCTTCTGCTTCTCCTGCTTCTCCTTCTGCTTCAGGTTCTGCTTCTGCTTCTTCGGATTCTTATGCTTCTGCTTCTCCTGCTTCCCCTCCTTCTCTTTCTGCTTCTCCTTCTGTTTCTCCTTCTCCTTCTGCTTCTGCTTCTTGTCCTTCTCCTGTTTCTTCTGCTTCTGCTTCTCCTGCTTATGCTTTTTCTGCGTTTCCTGCTTCTCTTTCTGCTTCTCCTTCTGCTTCTGCTTCTCCTTCGCCTTCTCCTCCTTCTCCTTCTTCTGTTTCTTCTTCTTCTTCTTCTTCCGCTTCTGCTTCTTCTGCTTCTCCTGCTTCTCGTTCTGCTTCTCTTCGTCGGCTTCTCTTTCTACTTCCGCTTCTGCTTCTTCTGCTTCTGCTTCTTCTCTTTAGTTCTACTCCTTCTGCTTCTGCTTCTTCTGCTTCTCCTGCTTCTCCTTCTGCATCTCCTTATGCTTGTGCTTTTCCTTGTGCTTCTTCTTCTGCTTCTGCTTCTCCTTCTCCTTCTTCTACTTCTCCGTCTGCTTCTGCTTCTTCTGCTTTTCCTGATTCTCTTTCTGCTTCTCCTTCTGCTTCTTCTTCTGTTTCTCCTTCTCCTTCTCGTTCTTCTGCTATTTCTTGTGCTTCTTTTTCTGCTTCTACATCTTCAGCTTCTTCTGCTACTGCTTCTCTTTCTTCTGTTTCTTCTGCTTCTCCTTCTTTTTCTCCTTCTGCTTTTGCTTCTCTTTCTGCTTCTGCTTCTCCTTCTGCTTCAGGTTCTGCTTCTGCTTCTTCGGCTTCTCCTGCTTCTCCTTCTGCTTCAGGTTCTGCTTCTGCTTCTTCAGATTCTTATGCTTCTGCTTCTCCTGCTTCTGCTTCTTCTGCTTCCACTCCTTCTCTTTCTGCTTCTCCTTCTGTTTCTGCTTCTCCTTCTGCTTCTGCTTCTTCTCCTTCTTCTGTTTCTTCTGCTTCTGCTTCTCCTGCTTCTGCTTCTCCTGCTTCTCGTTCTGCTTCTCGTTCTGCTTCTATTTCTGCTTCCCCTTCTCCTTCTCCTTCTTCTGCTTCTCCTTCTGCTTCTGCTTCAATTTCTCCTTCTGCTTCTCATTCTGCTTCTGCGTCTTCTGTTTCTTCTGCTTCTCCTGCTTCTGCTTCTCCTGCTTCTCTCACTTCTCGTGCTGCTTTTCCTTCTGCGTCTCTTTCTGCTTCTGCTTATCCTTTTTCTTCTCCTACTCCTAATCCTTCTCTCTCGCATTCTCCGTCTTCTTCTTCTGCTTCTCCTGCTGCTTCTGCTTCTGCTTATTCTACTATTTCTGTTTCTTCTGCTTCTGCTTCAGATTGTGCTTCTTCTGTTTCTCCTTCTGCTTCAGATTCTGCTTCTCCTTCTTCGGCTTCTCCTGTTTCTTCTGCTTCTGCTTCTCCTGCTTCTGCTTCTCCTGCTTCTCTTTCTGCTTCTCCTTCGCTTCTGCTTCTCCTTCTGCTTCTGCTTCTGCTCTTCTCCTTCTTCTGTTTCTTTTGCTTCTGTTTCTTCTGCTTCTTCTTCTGTTTCTTCTGATTCTACTTCTGCTTCTCCTTCTCCTCTTTCTGCTCCCTCTTCAGGTTCTTCTGATTCTCCTGCTTCTCCTTCTTGTTCTCCTTCTGTTTCTGCTTCTCTTTCTGCTTCTGCTTCTCCTTCTGCTGCTCCTTCTCCTTCTCCTTCTTCTGCTTCTCCCAGTGCTTCTGCTTCTCCTTCTTTTGCTTATTCTTTTTCTTCTGCTTCTGCTTCTCCTGCTTCTGCTCCTTCTCCTTCTACTGCTTCTCCTTATGCTTCTCCTTATGCTTCTTCTTCTTCTTCTTCTTCTTGTTCTTCTTCTTCGTCTTCTTCTTCTCTTTCTTCTGCTTATGCTTTTCCTGCTTCTTCTGCTTCTACTGCTTCTCTTTCTGCTTCTCATTCTGCTTCTCCTTCTCCTTCTGCTTCTCCTATTGATTCTGCTGCCCTTCCTTCTCCTTCTCCTTCTCCTACTTCTGCTTCTCCTTCTGCTTCTGCTTCTTCTGCTTCTCCTGCTTCTCCTTCTGCATCTTCTTCTGCTTCTTCTTCTTCTTCTTCTGCTTCTGCTTCTCCTTCTTCTGCTTCTCCTTCTGATTCTCCTTCTGCTTCTCCTTCTGCTGCTCCTTGTCCTTCTTCTGCTTCTCCCTCTGATTCTGCTTCTTATGCTTATCCTTTTCTTCTGCTTCTGCTTCTCCTGCTTCTGCTTCTTCTGTTTCTACTTCTTCTCCTTATGCTTCTCCTTCTCCTTCTCCTTCTTCTTCTTCTTCTTCTTCTCCTCCTCCTCCTCCTCCTCCTCCTCCTTCTTCTTCTTCTTCTTCTTCTTCTTCTTCTTCTTCTTCTTCTTCTTCTTCTTCTTCATCTTCTTCTTCTTCTTCTTCTTCTTCGTCTTCGTCTTCTTCTTCTCTTACTTCATCTTCAGATATTCCTGCATCTTCTGCTTCTAGTGCTTCTCTTTCTGCTTCTCTATTCTGCTTCTGCTTCTCCTTCTGCCTCTCCTATTGATTCAGCTGCCCCTTCCTTCTCCTACTCCTACTTCTGCTTCTACTTCTGCATAAGCTTCATCAGGATATCCATTCTACAGCTTCTCCACCTGATTCCCCTTCTGCTTCTCCATGCTGCAGCTCCTATCCCCTTCTATGCTACCCCCTCAGCATCTGGCTTCTAAAGCCTACATCCTTTTACATCCGGGTTC
>NW_012302686.1:0-3157 GCF_000151885.1 Dipodomys ordii | reverse complement strand
TGGGGACACAAAGGGACACTTCGGGGGACACAGCGAGTTTTAGCGGAACACAGCGTGGGACACAGCGAGGACACATCGGGAAACAGCGGGACACAGCGGGACACAGCGGGACACAGCAGGACACAGCAGGGACAAAGAACTAGACACAGCGGGACACAGTGGGGGACACAGCGGGACACAGCGGGGGACACAGCGAGGACACAGCGGGACCCAGCGGGACACAGCGTCGATCCAGCGGGGACACAGCGGGACACAGCGGGGTACACAGCTGTGCACAAACGGGACACAGCGGGGACACTGCGGGGACACAGCGAGACAAAGCAGGGGACACAGCGGGACACAACGGGGGACACAGCGGGGGACAGGGAGGGGACACAGCAGGACACAGCGGGAACACAGCTGGACACAGCGGGGTACACAGCGGGACACAGCTAGCACACAGCGGGGACGCAGCGGGACAAAGTGGGACACAGCGGGGACAGACCGGGACACAGCGGGGCACAGGGGGGGACACACGGGGACACAACGTGGGACACAGCGAGGACACAGCGGGACACAGCGGGGAACAACGGGGGACACAGCGGGACACAGCGGGGACACAGCAGTGGACACAGCGGGACACAGCGGGGAACAACGGGGGGCACAGCGGGACACAGCGGGGACACAGCAGTGGACACAGAATGACACAGCGGGGGACACAGCGGGACACAGCGGGGGACACAGCAGGGGACACAGCGGGACACAGCGGGACACACGTGGAACACAGGGGGGACACAGCGGGACACAGTGGGACACAGGGGGGACACAGCGAGGACACATTGGGACACAGCGGGGACACAGTGGGACTCAGCGGGGGACACAGCAGTATAGAGCGGGACACAGCGGGACACAGTGGTGGACAAAGCGGGACACAGAGGGGGACACAGAGGGGTACACAGCAGGACACATCAGGGGACAAAGCGGGTACACAGCGGGAAACAGCTGGGGACACAGCAAGGACACAGCGGGTCACAGTGGGGTACACAGCGGGACACAGCGTCGATACAGCGGGGACCCAGTGGGACACAGCGGGTTTCACAGCTGGGGACACAAAGGGACACTTCGGGGGACACAGCGAGGACACAGCAGAACACAGCGTGGGACACAGTGAGGACACAGCGGGACACAGCGGGACACAGCAGGGACACAGCAGTAGACACAGCGGGACACAGTGGGGGACACAGCGGGACACAGCGGGGGACACAGCTAGGACACATTGGGACACAGCGGAGACAAAGCGGGACTCAGCGGGGGACACAGCAGTACACAGCGGTACACAGCAGGACACAGTGGGGGACAAAGCGGGACACAGAGGGGGACACAGAGGGGTACACAGTAGTACACAGCGGGGACACATTGGGACACAACGGGGGACACAGCAGTACACAGCGGGACACAGTGGGACACAGCGGGGACACAGTTTTGGACTCTGCGATGACACAGCGTACAACAGCGGGACACAGTGGGGGACAAAGCGGGAACAGGGAGGACATAGCGGGACCCAGCGGGACCCAGCGTCGTTACAGCGGGGACACAGCGGGACACAGCGGGGTACACAGCGGGACACAGCGGGACACAGCGGAACACAGCGGGAGACGGGAGACAGCGGGGCACACAGCGAGGACACAGGGGAACACAGAGGCGACACAGAGAGGACTCAGCGGGGGACACAGCGTGGGACAAAGTGGGACACCACGGGACACAGTGTTACACAGCGGGACACAGCGGGGACACTGCGGGACACAGCAGGAAAAAGCAGGGGACACAGCGGGCCACAGCGGGGGACAGCGGAGACAGAGAGTGGCCACAGCGAGACACAGCGGTGACACAGCTGGACACAGCGGGGTACACAGCAGGACACAGCGGGCACACAGTGGGGACACAGCGGGACAAAGCGGGAGACACAGCGGGACACAGCAGGCACACAGCGGGGACACAGTGGGACACAGCGGGACACAGCAGGGGACAAAGCGGGACACAGTGGGGGACCCAGTGAGGACACAGTGGGACACAGCAGGGGAAACAGCGAGGACACAGCGGGGGACACAGCGGGGGAAACAGCGGGACAGAGCCGGGAACACAGCGAGGACACAGCGGGACACAGCGGGACACAGCGTCGATACAGCGGGGACACAGCGTTGCACAGTGTGGTACACAGCTGTGGACTCAACGGGACACAGTGGGGGCACAGCCGGACACAGCGGGACACAGTGGGACACAGCGGGGAAAAAGCGTGAGACACAGCAGGGGACAGAGAGGGTGACAGCAGGGGACACAGCGAGGAAACAGCGGGACACAGCGGTGACACAGCGGGGACTCAGGGGGTGACACAGCGGGATACAGCGGGGGACACAGCGGGACACAGCGCGGGACAAGGCGGGACACAGTGTGGGACAGAGCGTGGGACACAGCGAGACACAGCTGAGACAAAACTGGACACAGCGGGGTACACAGAGGGACACAGCAGGGACACAGCGGGAAAACAGCGTGACACAAAAGGACACAGCGGGACACAGCGGGGGACACAGCGAGGACACAGCGGCACACAGTGGGGGACACAGCAAGGATAGAGCGGGAAACAGCGGGGGACACAGCAGGACATAGCGGGGGACAGAGCGGGACACAGCGGGACACAGTGGGGGACACAGGATGGACACAGCGGTACACAGCGGGGGACAGATCGGGGACACATTGGGACACAGCGGGGACACAGCGGGACTCAGCGGGGGACACAGCAGTACACAGCGGGACACAGTGGGACACAGCAGGGACACAGCCGGGGACACAGCGTCGATACAGCGGGGACACAGCGGGACACAGCGAGGTACACAGCTGGGGACACAACGGGACACAGTGGGGGCACAGCCGGACACAGTGGGACACAGCGGTACACAGCGGGGACACTGCGGAAACATAGTGGGACACAGCGGGGTACACAGCGGGACACAGCGGGACACAGCTTTGGACACAGGGGACCCAGCGGGACACAGCTAGGGACACAGCGGGGACAAAGCGGCAGACAGCCGGGGACACAGCGAGGACACAGCGGGACACAGCGGCGACACAGATGGGACTCAGCGGGACAAAGCGGGGGACAGCGGAGACAGAGAGGGGCCAT
>NW_012302685.1:0-3157 GCF_000151885.1 Dipodomys ordii | reverse complement strand
TCCCGCTGTGCCCCGCTGTGTCGTCGCTCTGTCCCTCGCTGTGTCCCCCGCTGTGTCCCGCTGTGTCCCTCGCTGTGTCCATGCTGTGTCCCCGCTGTGTCATGCTGTGTCCCGCTGTGTCCTGTTGTGTCCAACTGTGTCCCCGCTGTGTCCCGATTGTGTCCCCTCTCTCTCCCCTGCTGTCCCCCGCTGTGTCCCCCGCTGTGTCCTGCTGTGACCCGCTGTGTCCCTGAGTGTGTTCTCCTGTGTCCATGCAGTGTCCCCGCTGTGTCTTGCTGTGTCACACCGTGTCCCGTGGTGTCCGGCTTTGTCACCCGCTGTGTCCCACGCTGTGTCCCGCAGTGTCTCCCCTGTGTCCCCCGCTGTGTCCCGCTGTGTCCCGCTGTGTCCGCTGCTGTGTACCCTGCTGTGTCCCGCTGTGTCCCCCGCTGTGTCTCGCTGTGTCCCGCGGTGTACCCGCTGTGTCCCGTTGTGTCCCCAGCTGTGTACCCCGCTGTGTCCCGCTGTGTCCCCGCCATTATCGACACTGTGTCCCTCTGTGTCCCGCTGTGTCCTCGCTGTGTCCCCCGCTGTGTCCCGCTGTGTCCTCGCTTGTCCCCCGCTCTGTCCCCAGCTGTGTACCCCGCTGTGTTCTGCTGTGTCCCCGCTGTATCGACGCTGTGTCCTGCTGGGTCCGCTGGGTCCTCGCTGTGTTCCCCGTTGTGTCCTGCTGTGTCCCCTGCTGTGTCCCCGCTGTGTCCCTGCTGTGTCCCTGCTGTGTCGCCACTGTGTCCGCTGTGTCCTGCTTTGTCCTCGCTGTGTCCCACGCTGTGTCCCGCAGTGTCTCCCCTGTGTCCCCCGCTGTGTCCCGCTGTGTCCCGCTGTGTCCCCTGCTGTGTACCCTGCTGTGTCCCGCTGTGTCCCCCGCTGTGTCTCGCTGTGTCCCGCGGTGTACCCGCTGTGTCCCATTGTGTCCCCAGCTGTGTACCCCGCTGTGTCCCGCTGTGTCCCCGCCATTATCGACGCTGTGTCCCTCTGTGTCCCGCTGTGTCCTCGCTGTGTCCCCCGCTGTGTCCCGCTGTGTCCTCGCTTGTCCCCCGCTGTGTCCCACTGTGTCCCCAGCTGTGTACCCCGCTGTGTTCTGCTGTGTCCCCGCTGTATCGACGCTGTGTCCTGCTGGGTCCGCTGGGTCCTCGCTGTGTTCCCCGTTGTGTCCCGCTGTGTCCCCTGCTGTGTCCCCGCTGTGTCCCTGCTGTGTCCCTGCTTGTCCCAGCTGTGTCCCGCTGTGTCCCCACTGTGTCCCACTGTCTCAGGCTGTGTCCGCCGCTGTGTCCCTGCTGTGTCCCCGCTGTGTTCTGTTGTGACCACTTTTGTCCCTCTGTGTCCCCACCTGAGTCCCCGCTGTTTCCCCGCTGGGTTCCAATGTGTCCCTGCTGTGTCCCGCTCTGTCCCGCGCTATGTCCCCCGCTTTGTCCCCGCTGTGTCCCGCTGTGTCCCCCGCTGTTTCCCGTTATGTCCCCAGCTGTGTACCCCGCTGTGTCCTGCTGTGTCACACTGTGTCCCTTGGTGTCCCGCTTTGTCCCCCGCTGTATCCCATGGAGAGTCGCCGCTGTGTCCCCGCTGTGTCCCGCTGTGTCCCCCACTATGTCCCGCTGTGTTCTCCCTGTGTCCCCGCTGTGTCCCGCTGTGTCCCGCTGTGTCCTCGCTGTTTCCCATGCTGTGTTACGCTAAGTCCTCGCTGTGTCCCCCGCTGTGTCCCGTGGTGTTCCGCTTTGTCCCCCGCTGTGTCCCCCAGTGAGTCCCCGCTGTGTCCCCATTGTGTCCCGCTGTGTCCTCCCTGTGTCTCCCGCTGTGTCCCGTTGTGTCCTCGCTGTGTTCCCCACTGTGTCCCGCTGTGTACCCCACTGTGTCCAGCTGTGTCCCGCTGTGTCCCCTCTCTGTTCCCTGCTGTGTCCCCCGTTGTGTCTCGCTGTGTCCTCGCTGTGTCCCGGATATCTCCCGCTTTGTCCCACGCTGTGTCCCGCTGTGTCCCGCTGTGTCCTCGCTGTGTCCCCTGCTGAGTCCCACAGTGTCCCCGCTGTGTCCCCCGCTGTGTCCCACTGTGTCCCGCTGTGTCCCCTGCTGTGTCCCGCTATTTTCCCGCAGTGTCCGCACTGTGTCCCGCTGTGTCCCGTGGTGTCCTGCTTTGTCCCCAGCTGTGTCCTCGCTGTGTCCCACGCTGTGTTCCTCTGTGTCCTCGCTGTGTCCTCGCTGTGTTCCGCTGTGTCCTCGCTGTGTCCCCCGCTGTGTCCCGTTGTGACCCAGCTGTTAACCCCGCTGTGTCCCTGCTGTATCGACGCTGTAACCCACTGGGTCCCCTGTGTGCTCGCTGTGTTCCCTGCTGTGTATTCGCTGTGTACCCCGCTGTGTCCCCCGCTGTGTCCTGCTGTGTCGCGCTGTGTACTGCTGTGTCCCCCGCTGAGTACCGGTGTGTCCCCCCTGTCTCCCAAATTGTCCTCGCTGTGTCCCCCGCTGTGTCCCGCTGTGTCCCCCCTGTGTCTCCCACTGTGTCCCGCTGTGTCATGCTGTGTCCCCCGCTGTGTCCCCCGCTGTGTCAGGCTGTGTCCCCCGCTGTGTCACCGCTGTGTCCCGCTGTGTCCTCGCTGTGTCCCCCGCTGTCTCCCGCTCTGTCCCCAGCTGTGTCTCACGCTTTGTCCCCGCTGTGTCCAACTGTGTCCCGTTGTGTCCTGCTGTGCCCCCACTGTGTCCCGTTGTGTCCACAGCTGTGTCCCAAGCTGTGTAACGCTGTGTCCCCACTCTATCAACGCTGTGTCCCGCTGGGTCCCGCTGTGTCCTCGCTGTGTTCCCTGCTGTGTCCTGATGTGTCCCCTGCTGTGTCCCCCGCTGTGTCCTTGCTGTGTCCCCCGCTGTGTCCCGCTGTGTGCCCGCTGTGTCCCGCTGTGTAATACGTTGTGTCCAGCTGTGTCAGCGCTATGTCCCGCTGTGTCCCCTCTCTGTCTCCGCTGTCCCCCGCTGTGTCCCCCGCTGTGTCCCGCTGTGTCCAATTGTGTCCCCCGCTTTGTCCCGATGTGTCCCCGCAGTGTCCCTGCTGTGTCCCACTGTGCCACACTGTGTCCCGTGGATGTCCCACTATGTCCCCCGCTGTGTCCCCCGCTGAGTCCCCTCTATGTCGCCGCGG
>NW_012302684.1:0-3157 GCF_000151885.1 Dipodomys ordii | reverse complement strand
TCCCGCTGTGTCCCCGCTGTGTCCCGCTGTGTCCCGCTCTGTCCTCCGCTGTGTCCCCGCTGTGTCCTGCTGTGTCCCGCTGTGTCCCGCTGTGTCCCGGCAGTGTTCGGCTGTGTCCCTCTGTGTCCCCCACTGTGTCCCCCGCTGTGTCCGGATGTGTCCTCTGCTGTTTCCCGCTGTGTCCCCGCTGTGTCCCGCTGTGTCCTGCTTTGTTCTGCTGTGTCCCGCTGTGTCCCCGCTGTGTCCCGCTGTGTACCCCGCTGTGTCCCGCTGTGTCCCCCGCTGTGTCCATGCTCTGACCCGCTGTGTCCGCGTTGCCCCAATATCCCCCGCTTTGTCCCGCTGTGCCCCGCTGTGTCCCCGCTGTGTCCCACTGTGTCCCGTGGTGTCCCACTCTGTCCCCGTTGTGTCCCGCTGTGTCCCACGCTGTGTCCGACTGTGTCACGCTGTGTCCCGCTCTGTCCCCGATGTGTCCTGCTGTGTCGCCGCTGAGTCCTGCAGTGTCCCCAGCTCTGTCCCCCGCTTTATCAGGCTGTATCCCCCACTGTGTCCCGCTGTGTCCCGCTGTGTTCCCCACTTTTTCCCGCTGTGTGCACGCAGTGTCACCGCTTTGTCCCACTGTGTTCCACTGTGTCCAGTGTTGTCCCGCTTTGTCCCCCGCTCTGTCCCCCGCTGAGTCCCATCTGTGTCCCTGCTGTGTCCCGCTGTGTCCTCGCTGTGTCCCCCGCTGTGTTCCGCTGTGTCCCCGCTGTGTTTCACGCTGTGTCCCACTGTGTCGCCCTGTGTCCCCCACTGTGCCCGCTGTGTCCCCGCAATGTCCCCTCTGTTTCCCCGCTATGTCCCGCTGTGTCCTCGCTGTGTCACCCGCTGTCTACCACTTTTGTCCCCCGCTGTGTCGCGCTGTGTCCTCGCTTGTCCCCCACTGTGACCGCTGTGTCCCGCTGTGTCCCCCATTGTGTCCCGTTGTGTCCGAGCTCTGTACTGCGCTGTGTCCCCCTGTGTCGTCACTGTTTCGACGCTGTGTCCCATTGGGTCCTGCTGTGTCCTCTGTTCTCCGCTGTGTCCCCAGCTGAGTCCCCGCTGTGTCCCGCTGTGTCCGTGCTGTGTCCCCCGCTGTGTCCCTATTTGTCCCCCCTGTGTCCGCCACTGTGTCCCGCTGTATCCCCCACTATGTCCCGCTATGTCCCCAGCTGTGTCCCTGCTGTGTCCTTGCTGTGTCCCCCGCTGTGTCCCTCTCTGTCCCGCTGCGTCCCTGCTGAGTCCCGCTGTGTCCCCCACTGTGTCCCCCGCTGTGTCCCACTGTGTCCTCGTTGTATACCCCGCTCTGTCCCCCTGTGTCCTCACTGTGTCCCCCGTTGTGACCCGCTGTGTTCCCCGCTGTGTCCGACTGTGTCACGCTGTGTCCCAGCTGAGTCCTGCAGTGTCCCCCGCTCTGTTCCCCGCTTTGTCCAGCTGTATCCCCCACTGTGTCCCGCTGTGTCCCGCTGTGTCCCCTGCTTTGTCCCGCTGTGTGCCCGCAGTGTCCCCGCTTTGTCCCGCTGTGTCCCACTGTGTCTCGTGGTGTCCCGCTTTGTCCCCCGCTGTGTACCCCGCTGAGTCCCATCTGTGTCCCTGCTGTGTCCCGCTGTGTCCTCGCTGTGTCCCCGCTATCTACCGCTTTGTCCCACGCTGTATCCCACTGTGTCCTCGCTGTGTCCCCCGCTGTGTTCCGCTGTGTCCCTGCTGTGTCCACCGCTGTGTCCCGGTGTGTCCCGTTCTGTCCCCGCTGTGTCCCTCTGTGTCCCGCTGTGTCCTGCTTTGTCTCCCGCTGTGTCCCCCTCTGTGTCCCGCTGTGTCCCCCGCTGTGTCCGACTGTGTCACGCTGTGTCCCATCTGTGTCCCTGTTGTGTCCCGCTGTTTCCTCGCTGTGTCCCCGCTGTCTTCCGCTTTGTCCCATGCTGTATCCCACTGTGTCCTCGCTGTGTCCCCCGCTGTGTACCGCTGTGTCCTCTGCTGTGTTCCCTGCTGTGTCCCGCTGTGTCCCCCCCTGTGTCCCCCACTGTGTCCCCACTGTGTCCCCGCTCGGTCCCTCTGGGTCCCGCTGGGTCTCCTGCTGTGTCCCCGCTGTGTCCCGCTGTGTTCCGCTATGTCCTCGCTGTATACCCCGCTCTATCCTGCTGTGTCCTCGCTGTGTCCCCTGCTGTTTCCCGCTGTGTCCCCCGCTCTGTCCCGCTCTGTCCACGCTTTGTCCCGCTCTGTCCCGCACTCTCCTCGCTGTGTCCCACTGGGTCCCCTGCTCTGTCCCCCGCTGTGTCCGGCTGTGTCACCCGCTGTGTCCCGCTGTGTCCCCGCTGTGTCCCGCTGTGTCCTGCTGTGTCCCACTGTGTCCCCAGCTGTGTCCTGCTGTGTCCTGCTGTGTCCCCCGATGTGTCCCTGCTGTGTCCCAGCTGTGTCACGCTATGTCCCGATGTGTTCCGTTGTTTCCCCCGCTGTGTGCCCCGCTGTGTCCCTGCTGGGTCTTGCTGTGTCCTCGCTGTGTCCCCTGCTGTGTAACGCTGTGTCCGCCGTTGTGTCCCCTGCTGTGTCCTGCTGTGTTCCCTGTTTGTCCCGCTGTGTCCCCCACTGTGTCCCCGCTCGGTCCCGCAGGGTCCCGCTGGGTCCCCTGCTGTGTCCCCGCTGTGTCCTCGTTGTATTCCCCGCTCTGTCCCCCTGTGTCCTCGCTATGTCCACTGCTGTGTCCCGCTGTGTCCCCCGCTGTGTCACACTATGTCCCGCTCTATCCACGCTGTGTTCCGCTCTGTCCCACTGTGTCCCCGCTGTGTCCCGCTGTGTCCCCCGCTCTGTCCCCCGCTGTGTCCCCCGCTGTGTCCCTCTGTGTCCTGCTGTGTCCCTCGCTGTATCTCGCTGTGTCCCGCTGTGTCACGCTGTGTCCCCCCTGTGTCCTGCTGTGTCACGCTGTGTCCCCCGCTGTGTCCCTGCTGTGTCCCAGCTGAGTCCCGCTGTGTCCCACTGTGGCCCGCTCTGTCCCCCACTGTGTCCTCCGCTTTGTCCTCGCTGTGTCCCTCTGTTTCCCTCTGTGTACCCCACTGTGTCCCGTTTTGTACAAACTGTGTCTCGCTGTGTCCCCCGCTGTGTCCTGCTGTGTCCCCTGCTGGGTCAAGCTGTGTCCCCACTGTGT
>NW_012302683.1:0-3157 GCF_000151885.1 Dipodomys ordii | reverse complement strand
CAGAAGGAGAAGCAGAAGCAGAAAGAGAATCCAAAGCAGAAGGGGAAGCAGAAGAATCAGAAGAAGTAGAAGCAGTAGCAGTTGTAGCAGAAGCAGAAGGAAAAGCAGAAGAACGAGGAGAAGGAGAAACAGAAGGAGAAGCAAAAGGAGAAGCAGAAATAGAAGCAGGTAAAGCAGAAGAAGAAGCAGCAGAAGGAGAATCAGAAGGAGAAGCATAAGAAGGAGAAGGAGAAGCAGAAGCAGAAGAAAATGCAGAAGGAGAAACAGGAGAAGCAGAAGAAGCAGAAGCAGAAGGAGAAGCAGGAAAAGCAGAAGAAGCAGAAGCAAAAGGAGAAGCAAAAGAAGGAGAAGGAGAAGCAGAGGCAGAAGACGAAGCATAAGCACAAGCAGAAGCAGAAGGAGATGCAGAAGGAGAAGCAGAAGAAGAAGAAGCTGAAGGAGAAGCAGAAGTAGAAGAAGGAGAAGGAGGAGAAGTAGAAGCAGAAGGACAAGCAGAAGCGGAATGAGAAGCAGAAAGAGAAGCAGGAGAAGCACAATATGCAGAAGCAGGAGAAGCCAAAAGAGAAGAAGCAGAAGAAGCAGAAACAGAAGCAGAAGTAGAAGCAGAAGCTGAAGGAGAAGCAGCAGAAGAAGTAGAACCAGAAATTCAGGCAGGAGAAACAGAAGAAGCAGAAGGAGAAGGAGAAGCAAAAAGAGAAGCAGAAGGACAAGTAGAAGAAGCAGCAGAAGGAGAAGCAGCAGATGAAGCAGAAAAACAAGCAGGAGAAGCAGAAGCAGAAAGAGAATTAGAAGCAGAAGAAACAGAAGCAGAAGAGAAGCAGTAGAAGCATAAGAAGCAGAAGCAGGAGAAGCAGAAGCAGAAGAAAAAAAGAAGCATAAGAAGCAGAAGCCGAAGCAGAGGGAGAAAAAGAAGAAGGAGAAGGAGCAGCAGAAGTTGAAGCAGAAGGAGATGCAGATGCAGAAAGAGAAGCAGAAACAGAAGGAGAAGGAGAAGGAGAAGTTGGAGAATCAGAAGAAGCAGAAGCAGAAGCAAAAGCAGAAGGAAAAGGAGAAGCAGAAGCAGAAGGACAAGCAGGAGAAGCAGAAGAAGCAGAAGCGGGAGAAGCAGCAGAAGAAGAAGAAACAGAAGAAGGAGAAGGAGCAGAAGGAGAAGCAGAAGCAGAAGGAGAAGCAGAAAGAGAAGCAGAAGAAGCAGTAGGAGGAGGAACAGAAGCAGAAGAAACAGAAGAAGCCGAAGAAGCAGAAGGAAAACCTGAAGCAGAAGGAGAAGCAGAAGCAGGAGAAGCTGGAAAAGCAGAAGTAGAATAAACAGAACAAGCAGAAGAAGCAGAAGCAGAACGAGAAGCAAAAGAAGAAGAAGGAGAAAGAGAAGGATTAGGAGTAGGAGGAGCAGAAGCAGAATTAGAAGCAGAAAGAGAAGCAGAAGGAGAAACAGAAGAAGCAGAAGCAGGAGAATCAGAAGCAGAATGAGAAGCCCAAGAAGGAGAAATTGAAGGAGAAGGAGAATGGGACGGAGAAGTAGAAGGAAAAGTAGGAGAAGCATTAGAAGAAGAATCAGGAGAAGCAGAAGCAGAAGAAGGAGAAGAGCAGAAGCAGAAGGAGAAACAGAAGCGGAAGGAGAAGAAGAAGTAGCAGAAGCTGAAGCAGAAGAAGAAGAAACAGAAAAAGCAGAAGAAGCAGAAGAAGAAGCAGCAGGAGAAGCAGAAGAAGAAGAAGGAGAAGTAGAAAGAGAAGGATTAGGAGTAGGAGAACCAGAAGGATAAGCAGAAGCAGAAAGAGAAGCAGGAGAAACAGAAGACGCAGGAGAAGCAGAAGCAGAGGAAACAGGAGAGCCGAAGAAGCAGAAGCAGAATCTGAAGCAGAAGGAGAAACAGAATAAGCACAATCTGAAGCAGAAGAAACAAAAATAGTAGAATAAGCAGAAGCAGAAGCAGCAGGAGAAGCAGAAGAAGAAGGAGAAGGCGAAAGAAAAGGATTAGGAGTAGGAGAAGCAAAAGGAAAAGCAGAAGCAGAAAGAAACGAAGAAGGAGAAGCAGCACGAGAAGTAGGAGAAGCAGGAGAAGTAGAAGCAGGAGAAGGAGAAGAAACAGAAGAGGCAGAAGCAGAATGAGAAGCAGAAGAAGAAATTGAAGGAGAAGCAGAAGCAAAAGGAGAAGCAGAAGAAGGATAAGGAGAAGCAGAAAGAGAAGCAGAAAGAATAGCAGAGCGAGAAGTCGGAGTAGCAGAAGCAGGAGAAGCAGAAGCAGAAGAAACACAAGAAGGAGAAGAAGCAGAAGGAGAAGCAGAAACAGAAGGAAAAGCAGAAAGAGAAGGAGGGGAAGCAGAAGAAGCAGAAGCAGGAGAGGCAGAAGCATAAGAATCCGAAGAAGCAGAAGCAGAACTTGAAGCAGAAGGAGAAGCAGGAGAAGCAGAAGAAGCAGAATCTGGAGAAGCAGAAGGAGAAGCAGAAGCAGAAAGAGAAGCAAAAGCAGAAGGAGAAGCAGAAGAAACAGAAGAAGCAGAGGCAGTAGCAGAAGAAGCAGAAGATGCAGAAGCAGAAGGAGAAGCAGAAGGAAAAGCAGAAGAACGAGAAGGAGAAGAAGGAGAAACAGAAGGAGAAGAAGAAAGAGAAGCAGAATAAGGAACAGTAGAAGGAAAAGCAGCAGGAGAAGCAGAAAGAGCAGCAAAAGGAGAAGCAGGAGATGCAGAAACAGGAGAAGCAGAAGCAGAAGAAACAGGAGAAAGACAAGAAGCAGAAGCAGAAGGAGAAGCAGAAACAGAAGGAGAAGCAGAAAGAGAAGGAGGGGAAGCAGAAGAAGCAGAAGCAGGAGAAGCAGACGCATAAGAATCCGAAGAAGCAGAAGCAGAACCTGAAGCAGAAGGAGAAGCAGGAGAAGCAGAAGAAGCAGAATCTGGAGAAGCAGAATGAGAAGCTGAAGGAGAAGCAGAAGCAGAAAGAGAATCAAAAGCAGAAGGAGAAGCAGAAGAAACAGAAGAAGTAGAAGCAGTAGCAGTTGTAGCAGAAGCAGAAGGAGAAGCAGAAGTAAAAGCAGAAGAAAAAGAAGGAGAAGAAGAAACTGAAGGAGAAGCAGAAGGAGAAGCGGAAAGAGAAGCAGGTAAAGCAAAATAAGAAGAAGCAGAAGGAGAATCAGAAGGAGAAGCAGAAGAAGGAGAAGGA
>NW_012302682.1:0-3158 GCF_000151885.1 Dipodomys ordii | reverse complement strand
GCTGTGTCCCCCACTGTCCCCCGCTGTGTCCCGCTGTGTCCCAAAGTGTCCCCAGCTGTGTCCCGCTGTGTCACCGCTGTGTCCCACTGTGTCCTCGCTGTGTGCCCCGCTGTGTCCTTCTTTGTCCCTGCTGTGTACCCCGCTGTGTCCCGCTGTGTCCCCCACTGTGTCCCGCTGTGTCCCCTGCTGTGTCCCCACTGTGTCACGCTTTGTTTCGCTGTGTCCGGCTGTGTCCTCGCTCTGTCTCCCTCAGTGTCCACCTGTGTCACGCTCTGTCCCCTATGTGTCCCTCTGTGTCCAGCTCTGTCCCCGCTGTGTGTCCGCTGTGTCCCGCTGTGTACCCCTCTGTGTCCAGCTGTGTCCCCTCTGTGTCCCGCTGTGTCCATTCTCTGTCCCCCGCTGTCCACCGCTGTGTCTCCTGGCTGTGTCCTGCAGTGTCCCCGCTGTGTCCTGCTGTGTCCTACTGTGTCCCGTGGTGTCCGGCTTTTTTCCCTCTATGTCCCCTGCTGAGTCCCCTCTGTGTCCCCGCTCTGTCCAGCTCTGTCCTCGCTGTGTCCTCTGCTGTCTCTCTCTTTGTCCCACGCTGTGTCCTACTGTGTCCCACTGTGTCCCTGCTGTGTCCCCCGCTGTGTCCCGCTGTGTCCCGCTGTGTCCCCCGCTGTGTCCTGCTGTGTCCCGCTGTGTCCCCGCTGTGTCCCCGCTGTGTCCCGCTGTGTCCCCCGCTGTGTCTCGCTGTGTCCCCGCAGGTTCACCGCTGTTTCACGCTGTGTCCTGCTGTGTTCCGTGGTGTCCCGCTTTGTCCCCCGCTGTGTCCCGCAGTGTCCACTGCTGGGTCCCCGCTGTGTCCCGCTGGGTCTCGCTGTGTCCCGCTGTGTCCTCGCTTTGTCCCATGCTGTGTTAAGCTGTGTCCTCCCTGTGTCCCCCGCTGTGTCCCGCTGTATCCCCCTCTGTGCCCCGCAGTGTCCCGCTGTGTCCCGCTGGGTCCCCCGCTGTGTCCCGCTGTGTCCCCCGCTGTGCCCTCAGTGTCCCGCTGTGTCCCGCTGTGTCCCGCGTTGTCCTCCCACTGTGTCCCCCGCTGAGTCCTCTATGTGTCGACGCTGTGTCTGCTGTGTCCTCGCTGTGTCCCATGCTGTCTCCCGCTTTGTCTCACGCTGTGTCCCGCTGTGTCCCGCTGTGTCCTCGCTGTGTCCCCCGCTGTGTCTGCTGTGTTCCCGCTGTGTCTCAAGCTTTATCCCGCTGTGTCCCGCTGTGTGCCCCGCTGTGTCCCACTATGTTCCCGCAGTGTCCCCGCTGTGTCCCCGCTGTGTTCTCGCTGTGTTCCCCGCTGTGTCCCGCTGTGTCCCCCGCTGTGTCTCGCTGTGTCTACTGCTGTGTCCCCACTGTGTCCCGCTGTGTCTCGCTGTGTCCCGCTGTGTCCTCGCTGTTTCCCACGCTGTGTTCTGCTGTGTCCTCGCTGTGTCCCCCCCTGTGTCCCGCTGTGTCCCACTGTGTCCTCGCTGTGTCCCCCTCTGTGTCCCGCTGTGTCCCCCGCCGTGTCCCGCTGTGTCCCCCTGTGTCCCGCTGTGTCCCGCTTTGTCCCCCACTGTGTCCCGCTGGGTCCCCGCAGTGACCCCGCTGTGTCCCGCTGTGTCCCACTGTGTCCCGTGGTGTCCCGCTTTTTCCCCCGCTGTGTCCCCGGCTGAGTCTCGCTGTGTCCCCACTGTGTCCTCTCTGTGTCCCCCGCTGTGTTCTGCTCTGTTCCCCACTGTGTCTCCCGTTTTGTCCCCGCTGTGCCCCGCTGTGTCCCGCTGTGTCCCCCACTGTGTCCCGTTGTGTCATCAGCTGTGTACCCCGCTGTGTCCCGCTGTGCTCCCGCTGTATCGACACTTTGTCCCGCTGGGTCCTGCTGTGTCCTCTCTGTGTTCCCCACTGTGTCCCGCTGTGTCCCCCGCTGTGTCCCGCAGTATCCCCCGCTGAGTCCCCCTGTGTCACCGCTGTGTCCCTCTGTGTCCCCGCTCTATCGACGCTGTGTCCCGCTGGGTCCCGCTGGGTCCTCTCTTTGTTCTCCGCTGTGTCCCGCTGTGTCCTCCGCTGTGTCCCGTTATGTCCACATATGTGTACCACGCTGGGTAACGCTGTATCCCCGCTGTATCGACGCTGTGTCCCGCTGTGTCCTCGCTGTGTTCCCCGCTGTGTCCCGCTGTGACCCGCTCTGTCCCTGCTGTGTGCCGCTGTGCCCTGCTGTGTCCTCCCTGTGTCCCCACTGTCTTCCGCTCTGTCCCCCGCTGTATCTCACAATTTGTCTTCGTTTTGTCCCACTGTGTCCCGCTGTGTCCCGCTGTGCCCCCACTGTGTCCCCTTGTGTCCACAGATGTGTACCACACTGTGTAACGCTGTATCCCCGCTGTATCGACGCTGTGTCCCGCTGGGTCCCGCTGTGTCCTCGCTGTGTTCCCTGCTGTGTCCCGCTGTGTCCCCCGGTGTGTCCCCCGCTGTTTTCCTGTCTGTGTCCCCCGCTGTGTCCTGCTGTGTCCTCGCTGGGCTCCCCGCTCTTTCCCGCTGGGTACCCCGCTGTGTCCCGCTGTGGCCCCTGCTGTGTACCCTGCTTTGTCCCGCTGTGTTCTCCGCTGTGTCCCGCTGTGTCCCCTGCTGTGTCCCGCTGTGTCCTCACTGTGTCGCGCTCTGTCTCCCCCTTGTCCCCGCTGTGTCCCGCGCTGTCCCGTGGTGTCCCGCTTTGTCCCCCGCTGTGTCCGCCGCTGAGTCCCCGCTGTGTCCCCGCTGTGTCCCGCTCTGTCCTCCCTGTGTCCCCCGCTGAGTCCCGCTGTGTCCCCTGCTGTGTCCTGCTGTGTCTACTGCTGTGTTCCTGCTGTGTTCAGCTGTGTCCCGCTGTGTCCCCCTGTGTCCTCACTGTGTCCCACGCTGTGTTCCGCTGAGTACTTGCTGTGTCCCCCGATGTGTCCCGTTGTGTCCCCAGCCGTGTACCCCGCTGTGGCCCACTCTGACCCCGCTGTATCGACGCTGTGTCCCGCTGTGTCCCACTGTGTCCTCGCTGTGTCCCCCGCTGTGTCCCGCTGTGTCCCCCGCTGTGTCCTGATGTGTCCCGCTTTGTCCCGCTGTGTCCCTGATGTGACCCTCAGTGTCCCGGAGTGGCCCCGCTGTGGCCCCGCTGTGTCTGGCTG
>NW_012302681.1:0-3158 GCF_000151885.1 Dipodomys ordii | reverse complement strand
TCCCCAGCTGAGTCCCGCTGTGTCCCCCACTGTTTACCGCTCTGTCCCCCACTGTGTCCCGCTTAGTCCCCGCTGTGTCCCCGCTCTGTCCCGCTGTGTCCCGCTGTGTCCCTCTGTGTCGCCCCCTGTGACCCCCTGTGTCTCTGCTGTTTCCCACATGTGACCCCCGCGCTGTCATGCTGTGTCCCCGTTGTCCACCGGTGTGTCCCCTCTGTCCCCCACTGTGTCATCGCTGTGTCACGCTGTATCCCAGATGAGTCCCTGCTGTGTTCCACTCTCTCCCGCTGTGTGCGGCTCTGTGTACCCTGCTGTGTCCCCCGCTGTGTCCCGCTGTATCCCGGTGTGTCCCGCTTTGTTCCCCGCTGTGTCCCGCTGTTTCCCACTGTGCCCCTGCTGTGTCCCCGCTGTGTCCCGCTGTGTCCCTCTGTGTCCCCGATGTCCCCGGCTGTGTCCCGTTGTGTCCCCGCTGTGTCCCCGGTGTGTCCCCGCTGTCCCTAGCTGTGTCACCACTGTCACCCGCTGTGTCCCCCGCTGTTCACCCGCTGTGTCCCCCGCTGTGTCCCCGCTATGTTTCGCTGTATCCCGTGGGGTCTGACTTTGTGCCCTGCTGTGTCCTCGCTGTGTCCCCGCTGTGTCTCTCTGTGTCCCACCTGTTTCCCCGCTGTCCCCCCCTGTGTCCCAGTGTGTAACCGCTGTGTCCCCATGTGTCACCGCTGTCACCCGCTGTGTCCCCCGCTGTGTCCCCGCTCTGTCCCTGCTGTGTTCCACTCTCTCCCGCTGTGTGCGGCTCTGTGTCCCCTGCTGTGTCCCCCGCTGTGTCCCGCTGTATCCCGGTGTGTGCCGCTTTGTCCCCCGCTGTGTCCCGCTGTTTCCAACTGTGCCCCTGCTGTGTCCCCGCTGTGTCCCGCTGTGTACCCCGCTGTGTAACGCTGTGTCCCCTTTGTTTCCCGCTGTGTCCCCCGCTGTGTCCCCGCTGTGTCCCGCTGTGTCCCGCTGTGTCCTGCTGTGTCCCCTGCTGTGTCCCTTGCTGTGTCCCTCTGTGTCCCGCTTTGTCCTTGTGTCCCCTGCTATGTCCCGCTGTGTTCCCCGCTCTGTCCCGCTGTGTCCCCGCTGTGTCCCGCTGTGTCCCCCGCTATATCCTGCTCTGTCCCCCGCTGTGTCCCGCTGTGTCCCTGCTGTATCCCCGATGTGTCCCACTGTGTACCCTGCTGTGTCCCGCTGTGTCCCCCGCTATATCCTGCTCTGTCCCCCGCTGTGTTCCGCTGTGTCCCTGCTGTATCCCCGATGTGTCCCGCTGTGTACTCGCTGTGTCCCCACTGTGTCCCGCTGTGTACTCTCTGTCACCCAGCTGTGTGCCACTGTGTCCCCGTTGTCCCCCGGTTTGTCCCCACTGTCCCCCGCTGTGTCCCTCGCTGTGTACCTCTGTGTCCCGCTCTGTCCTCGCTTTGTCCCCGCGATGTCCCGCTGTTTTCCTCTGTGCCCCTGCTTGTCCCCGCTGTGTCCCGCTGTTTACCCTGCTGTGTCCCACTGTGTCCCGCTGTGTGCCCCCTATGTTCCCCTCTGTGTCCTGCTGTGTCCCCTGCAGTGTCCCCGCTGTGTCCCGCTGTGTCCCCGCTGTGTAAGGCTGGGTCCCCCTTTGTGTCCCGCTGTGTCCCCCGCTGTGTCCCTGCTGTGTCCCGCTGTGTCCCGCTGTGTCCCGTTGTGTCCCCATGTGTCAGGCTGTGTCCTCGCTGAGTGTCTTTCTGTGTCCCGCTGTGTCTTCGCTGTGTCCCCCACTCTGTCCCGCTCTTTCCCGCTGTGTCCCGCTGTGTCCTTGCTGTGTTCCCATTTGTGTCCCGCTGTGTCCCCCGCTGTGTCCTTGCTGTGTCCCGTTGTCCCGCTGTGTCCCGCTGAGTACCCCGCAGTGTCCTGCTGTGTCGCCCGATATGTCCCGCTGTGTCCCACTGTGTCCCCACTGTGTCCCGCTGTGTCCCCACTGTGTCCCGCTGTGTCCCACTGTATCCCCGCTGTGTCCCCGGTGTGTCCCGCTGTGTCCCTGGTGTGTCCTCGCTGTGTAATCTCTATGTCCCTCTGTGTCCCCGCTGTGTCCCGCAGTGTCCCCCTATGTCCCCTCTGTGTCCTCTCTGTGTCCTTCTGTATCCCGCTGTGTCCCCCACTATTTCCCCGCTGTGAAATGCTGTGTCCCACAGTGTCCCTGCTGTTTCCTCACTTTATCCCCAGCTGTGTCCCGCTGTGTCCCCGCTGTGTCCCCGGTGTGTCCCTCTGTGTCCCCGCTGTGTCCCCCGCTGTGTCCCTGCTGTGTCCCACTCTGTCCACAATGTGTCCCGCTTTGTCCCGCTGTGTCCCCCGCTGAGTCCCGCTGTGTCCCCCGCTGTGTCCGGTTGTGTATCCCGCTCTGTCCCGCTGTGTCCTGCTGTGTACACCCTGTGTACCGCTGTGTACCGATGTGTCCCCGCTATGTCCCCGCTGTGTCTCCTCTGTGTCCCGCTGTGTCCCGCTGTGTCCTCGCTGTGTCCCCGCTGTGTCCCCGCTGTGTCTCCCCTGCTGTACTCCGCTGTGTCCCCTCTGTGTCCCGCTGTGTCCTCACTGTGTCCCCGCTGTTTCCCGCTGTGTCCTGCTGTGTCCGGCTGTGTCCCCGCTGTCCCCCGCTGTGTCCCCAGCTGTGTCCCCGCTGTGTCCAGCTGTGTCCCGTTTTGTCCCGCTGTGTCCCCGCTTTGTCCCCCGCTTTGTCCCCGCTGTGTACCGCTGTGTCCCGCTGTGTCCCCCGCTGTGTCCCGCTGTGTCCCCTGCTGTGTCCCCCACTGTGTCCCGCTGTGTCCCGTTGTATCCTTGCTGTTTCCCCGCTGTGTCCTGCTGTGTCCCACTGTGTAGCCGCTGTCCCCCGCTGTGTCCCCTGCTGTGTCCCCCGCTGTGTCCAGCTGTGTCCCCGCTGTTTCCCCGCTATGTCCCGCTGTGTCCCTGGTGTGTCCTCACTGTGTAACCGCTAAGTCCCTCTGTGTCCCCGCTGTGTCCCACTGTGTCCCCCGCTGTTTCCCCGCTGTGTCCCCGCTGTGTCCTCCTGTGTCCCGCTGTGTCCTCGCTGTGTCCTTCTGTATCCTGCTGTGTCCCCCGCTGTGTCCCCCACTATATCCCCGCTGTGACTTGCTGTGTCCATGCTG
>NW_012302680.1:0-3158 GCF_000151885.1 Dipodomys ordii | reverse complement strand
CAACGGGCACACAGCGTTACACAGCGTGGTACACACTGTAGACTCAACGGGACACAGTGGGGGCACAGCCGGACACAGCGGGACACAGTGGGACACAGCGGGGACAAAGCGTGAGACACAGCGGGGGACAGAGAGGGAGACAGCAGGGGACACAGCAAGGAAACAGCGGGACACAGCGGTGACAAAAGCGGGGACTCAGCGGGGGACACAGTGGGACACAGCGGGGGACACAGCGGGACACAGCACGGGACCCTGCGGGACACAGTGTGGGACAGAGCGTGGGACACAGCGAGACACAGCGGGGACAAAGCTGGACACAGCGGGGTACACAGAGGGACACAGCAGGGACACAGCGGGGAAACAGCGTGACACAAAAGGACACAGCTGGACACAGCGGGGTACACAGCGGGACACAGCAGGGACACAGCGGGGAAACAGCGTGACACAAAAGGACACAGCTGGACACAGCGGGGTACACACCGGGACACAGCATACACACAGCGGGGACACAGAGGGACACAGCGGGACACAGCGGGGACAGAGCGGGACACAGTCGGACACAGCGGGACACAGCGGGGGACACAGCGGGACACAGCGGGGGACCCAGCGAGGACACAGCGGGACACAGCGGGGGACACAGCGAGGACACAGCGGTGGACACAACGGTGGACACAGCGGGACACAGCGGGGAACACAGCGAGGACACAGCGGGACACTGCGGGAAACACTGCGAGGTCACAGCGGGGGACAAAGCGGGACAACACGGGACACAGTATGACACAGTGGGACACAGCGGGGACACTGCAGGGGCACAGCGAGACAAAGCGGGCGACACAGCGAGACACAGCGGGGGACACAGCGGGGGACAGCAGGAGACAGAGAGGGGACACAGAGGGACACAGCGGGGGACACAGAGGGGTACACAGCGGGACACAGCCGGAAACACAGCGCGGACACAGCGGGACACACCGGGACACAGCGTCAATACAGCGGGGACAGAGAGGGTCACAGCAGGGACACAGCGGGACACAGCGGGGGACACAGCGGGACACAGCGGGGACACAGCGGGACACAGCGGGACACAGCGGGGGACACAGTGGAACACAGCGTGGGACACAGCGAGGACACAACAGGACACAGCGGGACACAGCGGCGACACAGCAGGGACACAGCAGGGACACAGCGGGGACACGGCGGGGGACACAGCGGGACACAACGAGGAACACAGCGAGGACACAGCGGGACCCAGCAGGACACAGCGTCGATACAGTGGGGACACAGCAGGACACAGCGGGGTACACAGCTGGGGACACAAACGGACACAGCGGGGTACACAGCAATTACAAGTGGGACACAGCGGGACACAGCGAGGACACTGCGGGAACATAGCGGGACACAGCGGGGTACACAGAGGGACACAGCGGTACAGTGGGGTGCGGGATACAGCGGGGGACAAAGCGGGAGACAGCGGGAGACACAGCGAGAACACAGCGGGACACAGTTGCAACACAGAGGGGACACAGTGGGGGACACAGCGGGGGACAAAGCAGGACACCACGGGACAATGTGACTCAGAGGGACACAGCGGGGACACTGCACGGACACAGCGGTACAAAGCGGGGGACACAGCGGGGACTCAGCGGGGGACACAGCGGGAGACAAAGCGGGACACCACGGAACACAGCGGGTCACAGCGGGAAACAGCGGTGACCCTGTGGGGACACAGCGGGACCAAGTGGGGGACACAGCGGGACACAGCGGGGACTCACCTGGGGACCCAGCGAAGGACAAACTGGGACACCACGGGACACAGTGGGACATAGCGGGACACAGCGGGGACACTGCGGGAACATAGCGGGACACAGCGGGGGACACAGGGGGACACAGCGGGGCACAGCAGGGACAGAGCGGGACACAGCAGGACACAGCGGGGACACTGCGGGAACATAGCGGGACACAGCGGGATACACAGCAGGACACAGCAGTGGACACAGCGGGAACACAGCTGGACACAGCGGGGTACACAGTGGGACATAGGGAGCACACAGTGGGGACACAGCGGGGGACACAGCGGGACACAGCGGGTCACAGCGGGGGACACAGCGGGGGACACAGCGGGGGACAGCAGAGGACAGAGAGGGGACACAGCGGACACAGCGGGGTACACAGAGGGACACAGCGGGCACACAGTGGGGACACAGCGGGACAAAGCAGGACACAGCGGGGACAGAGCAGGACAGAGCGTGACACAGCGAGGACACATTGGGACACAGCGGGACACAGAGGAACTCAGCGGGAGACACAGCAGTACACAGCGGGAAACAGTGTGACACACCGGGGAGACAGCAGGGACACAGTGGGGGACACAGCAGGACACAGCGGGTCACAGCGGGGGACACAGCGGAACACAGCGGGGGACAAAGCAGGAGACAGCGAGGGACCAAGCGAAGACCCAGCTGGACACAGCGGGGTACACAGCGGGACACAGCAGGGGACAAAGCGGGACACAGAGGGTCACAGCGGGGGACACAGCGGGACACAGCGGGGGACACAGAGGGGTACACAGTGGGACACAGCCGGGAACACAGCGTGGACACAGCAGGACACAGCGGGACACAGCGGTACACAGCGGGACACAGCGGGGGACACAGTGGGACACAGCGGAGACACAGCAGGACACAGCGGGACACAGCGGGAGACACAGCGGTACACAGCTTGGGACACAGCGAGGACAAAGCGGGACACAGCGGGACACAGCGGGGAAACAGCAGGGACACAGCGGGGGACACAGCGGGGGACACAGCGGGACACAACGGGGAACACATCGAGGACACTGCGGGACCCAGTAGGACACATCGTCGATACTGAGGGGACACAGCGGGGTACACAGCTGATGACACAACGGGACAAATCGGTGGACACAGTTAGGAAACAGCGGGACACAGCGGGGACATTGCGGGAACATAGCGTGACACAGCGGGTACAGAGCGTGACACAGCGGGGTCACTTAGTGGTACTCAGCGTTTATATATCTTGAAACTAAGCGAGGTCACAGCGTGGGAATATGCGGGACAACATGTGACACAGTCTGACACAGCGGGACACTGCGGGACTCATCTGGGTGACACTGCTGGGATTTTCAGATGACAGATAGGGGA
>NW_012302679.1:0-3158 GCF_000151885.1 Dipodomys ordii | reverse complement strand
CAGTGGGAAACAGCGGGACACAGCGGGGGACTCTGCGGGACACAGCGGGACATAGCGCGAACACAGCAGAGGACACAGCATGCCACAGCGGGGACACAGCGGGGGACAAAGCAGGACACAGCGGGACACAGCGGGGGACACAGTGGGACATTGCAGGGGACACAGTGTGGGACACAGCGGGACACAGCGGGGGACACAGCAGGACACAGCGGGACACAGTGAGGACACAGCGGGGACACAGCGAGGACACAGCGGGACACAGCAGGACCCAGCGGGGGACACAGCAGGACACAGTGGCGTACACATTGGGGAGAAAGCTGGACACAGCGGTGTACACAGCGGGCCACAGCGGGGACAAAGCGAGGACACAGAGGGACACAGCAGGACACAGCGGGACAGAGCAGGACACAGCGGGACACAGCGGGGGACACAGCAAGAAACAGAACGGGACACAGTGAGGACACAGTGGTACACAGCCTGAAACAGGGGGGACACAGTGGGGGACACAGCTGGACACAGCGGGGGACACAGCGGGAACACAGCCGGACACAGCGGAGACACAGCTGGACACAGCGGGGTACACAGCGGGACAGAGCAGGGACAATGCGAGGACACAGCCCGACACAGCGGGGAATACCGCGGGACACAGCAGCACATAGAGGGGACACAGCATGAGACACAGCGGGACACAGCATGGGACACAGCGGGGACACAGCGGGACACAGCGGGACACAGCGGGGAACACAGCGGGGGACACAGCGGGACACAGCGGGACACAGCGGGGGACACAGGGAGGACAGAGCAGGACCCAGCGGGACCCAGCTTGGATACAGCAGGGACCCAGATGGACACAGCGGGACACAGCCGGGACACAGCTGTAGACACAGCGGGACACAGTGCCGGACACAGCGGGACACAGCGGGGGACAAAGGGAGGACACAGCGGGACCCAGCGGGACCCAGCGTCGATACAGCAGGGACACAGCGGGACACAGTGGGGTACACAGCTGGGGACACAGCGAGGACACAGCGGGACAAAGCGGGACACAGCGGGGACAGTGCGGGAACATAGCAGCACACAGGGGGTACACAGCGGGACACAGCGGGACACAGCTGGGGACACAGCGGGGACACAGCGGGACACAGCGGAACACAGCGGGAGTCAAAGCGGGAGACAGCGGGGGACACAGCGAGGACACAGGGGGACACAGCGGCGACACAGTGGGGACTCAGCGGGGGACACAGCGGGGGACAAAGTGGGACACCACGGGACACAGTGTGACACAGCGGGACACAGGGAAACACTGCGGGACACAGCAGGACAAAGCGGGGGACACAGCGGGACACAGCGGGACACAGCGGGGGACACAGCGGGGGACAGCGGAGACAGAGAGTGGCCACAGCGAGACAAAGCGGTGACACAGCTGGACACAGCGGGGTACACAGCGGGACACAGCGGGACACAGCGGGGGACACAGGGAGGACACAGCGGGACACAGCGGGGGACAGAGCGAGGACACATTGGGACACAGCGGGATTCAGCGGGGGACACAGCAGTACACAGCGGGACAAAGCGGGACACAGCGGGGACACAGCGGGGACACAGCAGAGACACAGCGGGGGACACAGCGGGACACAGCGGGGGACACAGGGATGACAGACCAGGACCCAGCGGGACCCAGCGTGGATACAGCAGAAACCCAGTTGGACACAGCAGGACACAGGGGGACACAGCAGTAGACACAGTGGGACACAGTGCCGGACACAGCGGGACACAGCGGGGGACAAAGGGAGGACACAGCGGGACCCCGCGTCGATACAGCAGGGACACAGCGGGACACAGTGGGGTACACAGCTGGGGACACAGCGAGGACACAGCGGGACACAGCGGGGACACAGCGGGACACAGCAGGACACAGCGGGGGACACAGCGGAACACAGCGTGGGACACAGCGAGGACACAGCAGGACACAGCGGGACACAGCGGCGACACAGCAGGGACACAGAAGGGACACAGCGGGGACAAAGTGGGGGCACAGCGGGACACTGCGGGACACAGTGGGACACAGCGGGGACAAAGCGTGAGACACAGCGGGGGACAGAAAGTGAGACAGCAGGGGACTCAGCGAGGAAACAGCGGGCCACAGCGGTGACACAGCGGGGACTCAGCGGGGGACACAGTGGGACACAGCGGGGGACACAGCAGGACACAGCGGGGGACACTGCGGGACACAGCGGGGGACACTGCGGGACACAGCGGGGGACACTGCGGGACACAGCGGGGGACAGAGCGAGGACACAGCGGGATAGAGCGGGACACAGCGTGGGACAAAGTGATAGACAGTGTGGGACACAGCGGGACACAGCGGGGGACACTGCGGAACACAGTGTGGGACAGAGCATGGGACACAGCGAGACACAGCTGGACACAGCGGGGTACACAGAGGGACAAGCAGGGACACAGAGGGAAACAGTGTGACACAAAAGGACACAGCTGGACACAGCGGGGTACACAGCGGGACACAGCGGGCACACAGCGGGGACACAGCGGGACACAGCGGGACACAGTGGGGACAGAGCGGGACACAGTCGGACACAACGGGACACAGCGGGGGACACAGTGGGACACAGCGGGGGACACAGCGAGTACACAGCGGGACACAGCGGGGGACACAGCGAGGACACAGCGGTGGACACAACGGGGGACACAGCGGGACACAGCGGGGAACACAGCGAGGACACAGCGGGAAACAGCGGGACACAGCGTCGAAACAGAGGGGACTCAGCGGGGGACACAGCGGGGGACACAGCGGGGGACACAGCGGGGGACAAAGTGGGACACCACGGGACACAGTGTGACACAGCAGGACACAGCGGGGACACTGCAGAGACACAGCAGAACAAAGCGGGGGACACAGCGGGACACAGCGGAACACAGCGGGGGACACAGCGGGGTACAGCTGAGACAGAGATGGGCCACAGCGGGACACAGCGGTGACACAGCTGGACACTGCGGGGTACACAGCGGGACACAGCGGGCACACAGCTGGGGACACAGCGGGGACAAGTGAGACACTACGGGACACAGCGAGGACACAGCGGGAAACAGAGGAACACAGCGGGGGACAAAGCGGGATGAAGCGGGGGACATAGCGGGAC
>NW_012302678.1:0-3158 GCF_000151885.1 Dipodomys ordii | reverse complement strand
GCTGTGTCCCGCTATGTACCCCTCAGTGTCCCCCGCTGTTTCCCGCTGTGTCCCCTGCTGTGTTCCTGCTGTGTCCCCGCTGTGTCCCGCTGTGTCCCGCTGTGTACTGCTGCGTCCCCCGCTGAGTCCCGCTGTGTCCCCGCTGTGTCCCAATGTGTCCTCGCTGTGTCCCCCGCTGTGTCCCCCGCTATGTCCCGCTGTGTCCCCCGCTGTGTCCCGCTCTGTCCTTGCTGTGTCCCCCACTCTGTGCCGCTGTGTCCTCGCTGTGTCCCCCGCTGTGTCGCGCTGTGTCCTTTTGTGTCACGCTGTTTCCCCGCTGTGTCCCTCTGTGTACCTCGCTGTGTCCAGCTTTGTCCCCGCTGTGTCTCGCTGTGTCCCACGCTCTGTCCCACACTGTGTCCCGCAGTGTCCCCCGCTGTGTCCTGCTGTGTAACCCGCTGTGTCCCGCTGTGTCCCCCGCTGAGTCCCCGCTGTGTCACCGCTGTGTCCCGCTGTTTCCTCGCTGTGTCCACTGCTGTCTCCCTCTCTGTCCACCGCTGTGTCTCACGCTTTGTCCCTGCTGTGTCCCACTGTGTCCTGCTGTGTCCGGCTGTGTACTGCTGTGCCCCGCTGAGTCCCGCTGTGTCCCCGCTGTGTCCCAATGTGTCCTCGCTATGTCCCCCGCTGTGTCCCGCTGTGTCCTCCCTGTGTCCCCCGCTGTGTCCCGCTGTGTCCCTCTGTGTCCCCCGCTGTGTCCCCCGCTATGTCTCGCTGTGTCCCCCGCGGTGACCCACTGTGTCCTTGCTGTGTCCCCCGTTCTGTGCCGCTGTGTCCTCGCTGTGTCCCCGGCTGTTTCCCGCTGTGTCCTGCTGTGTCACCCTGTTTCCCCACTGTGTCCCCGCTGTTTCCCTCTGTGTCCCCCGCTGTGTCCAGCTTTGTCCCCGCTGTGTCTCGCTGTGTCCTACACTCTGTCCCCCACTGTGTCCCGCTGTGTCCCGCGCTGTTTCGCATTGTGTCCCCACTGTGTCCCTCTGTGTCCCCGCAGGTTCACCTCTGTTTCCCGCTGTGTTCCGCTGTGTTCCGTGGTGTCCTCGCTGTGTCCCCCTGCTGTGTCCCGCTGTGTCCCGCTGTGTCCTCGCTGTGTCCCCCTGCTGTGTCCCTCTGTGTCCCCGCAGGTTCACCTCTGTTTCCCGCTGTGTCCCGCTGTGTTCCATGGTGTCCTCGCTTTGTCCCCCCGCTGTGTTCCACTTTGTCCCGCTATGTCCCGCTGTGTCCCCGCTGTGTGCCCGCTGTGTCCCGTTGTGTACTCTGTTGTGTCCAGCTGTGACACCGTTGTGTCTCGCTTTGGCCCCTCTCTGTCTCCGCTGTCCCCCGCTGTGTCCCCCGCTGTGTCCCGCTGTGTCCCGCTGTGTCCCCCGCTTTGTCCCGCTGAGTCCCATCTGTGTCGCCGCTGTGTCCCGCTGTGTCCTCGCTGTGTCCCCGGCTGTCTGCCGCTTTGTCCCCGCTGTGTCTCTGGCTGTGTCCCGCTGTGTCCCGCTGTGTCCCCCGCTTTGTCCCGCTGAGTCCCTTCTGTGTCGCCGCTGTGTCCCACTATGTTCCCGTAGTGTCCCTGCAGTGTACCGCTGTGTCCCGCTGTGTCCTCGCTGTGTCCCCCGAGTGTCCCGTTGTGTCCCCAGCTGTGCACCCCGCTGTGTCCCGCTGTGTCCCCGCTGTAACGGCGCTGGGTCCCGCTGGGTCCCGCTATGTCCTCCCTGTGTTCCCCGCTGTGTCCCGCTGTGTCCCCCGCTGTGTCCCGCTGTGTCTCACTGTGTCCCGCTGTGTCCTCGCTGTGTTCTCCGCTGTATCCCGATGTGTCCCCCACTGAGTCCCCGCTGTGTCCCTGCTGTGTCCCAATGTGTCCTCGCTGTGTCCCCTGCTGTGTCCCGCTGTGTCCTCCCTGTGTCCCCCGCTGTGTCTCGCTGTGTCCCGCTGTGTCCCCCGCTGTGTTCCCCGCTGTGTACCGCTGTGTCCCCCGCAGTGTCAGCGCTGTGTACCGCTGTGTCCTCGCTGTGTCCCCCGCTGTCTCCCGCTCTGTACCCCGCTGTGTCTCAAGCTTTGTGCCTGCTGTGTCCCGCTGTGCCCCCACTGTGTCCCGCTGTGTTCACAGCTGTGTACCTCGCTGTGTCCCGCTGTGTCCGCCACTGTGTCCCGCTGTGTCTACGGCTGTGTCCCCGCTGTGTTCCGCTGTGTCCTCGCTTTTTTACCCTCTGTGTCCCGCTGTGTCCCTGCTGTATCGACGCTGGGTCCCACTGGGTCCCGCTGTGTCATCCCTGTGTCCCCCGCTGTGTCCCTGCTGTGTCCCCGCTGTGTCCCGCTGTGTACTGCTGTGTCCCCCGCTGAGTCCCGTTGTGTCCCTCTGTGTCCCCCGCTGTGTCCCCCGCTATGTCTTGCTGTGTCCCCCGCTGTGTCCCCCTGTGTCCTTGCTGTGTCCCCCGTTGTGTGCCACTGTGTCCTCGCTGTGTCCCCCGCTGTTTCTCGCTGTGTCCCAGCTGTGTCCCTCTGTGTACCCCGCTGTGTCCAGCTTTGTCCCCGCTGTGTCTCGCTGTGTCCCACGCTCTGTCCCCCACTGTGTCCTGCTGTGTCCCCCGCTGTTTCCCACTGTGTCCCCCACTGTGTACCACTGTGTCCCCGCAGGTTCCCCTCTGTTTCCCGCTGTGTCCCGCTGTGTTCCGTGTTGTCCTCGCTGTGTCCCCCTGCTGTGTCCCGCTGTGTCCCCCACGGTGTCCCCCGCTGTGTCCCTATGTGTTCCACGCTTTGTCTCCCTGTGTCCCCGCAGTTTCCCCGCTGTGTCCCGCTGTTTCCCACTGTGTTCTGTGGTGTCCCGCTTTGTCCCCCGCTGTGTCCCCCGGTGAGTCGCCGCTGTGTCCCCGCTTTGTCCCGCTGAGTCCTCCATGTGTCCCCCGCTGTGTCCCGCTGTGTCCCCCGCTGTGTCCCGCTCTGTCCACTGCTGGGACCACGCTGTGTCCCGCTGTGTCCCGCTGTGTACTCACTGTGTCCCACTCTGTGTTCCATTGTGTCCTCGCTGTGTCCCCCGCTGTGTCCCGCTGTGTCCCCCGCTATGCCCTGCAGTGTCCCGCTCTGTCCCGCTGTGTCCTCGCTGTGTCCCCCACTGTTTCCCCTGCTGTGTCCAGCTGTGAGAA
>NW_012302677.1:0-3158 GCF_000151885.1 Dipodomys ordii | reverse complement strand
TGCAGGGGCACAGCGGGAGAAATCGGGCGACATAGCGGGACACAGCAGGACACAGCGGGGGACACAGTGGGGACACAGCAGGGGACACAGCGGGTCACAGCCGGGGATACTGCGGGACACAGCGGGGGACACAGAGGGGTACACAACGGGACACAGCCGGGAACACAGCGCAGACACAGCAGGACACACCGGGACACAGCGTCAATACAGCGGGGACAGAGGGGGTCACAGCAGGGACACAGCGGGACACAGCGGGGGACACAGCGGGACACAGCGGGACACAGCGGAGACACAGTGGGACACAGCGGGACAAAGCGGGGGACACAGCGGGACACAGCTGGGGACACAGCGAGGACACAGTGGGACACAGCGGGGGACACAGTGAGGACACAGCGGGACACAGCCAGGGAAAAAGCGGGACATAGCGGGGAAACAGCAGTGGACAAAGGGGGACACAGCGGGGGACACAGCCGTACACAGCGGGGGAAACACTGGGGGACACAGCGGGACACAATGGGACACAGCGGGGGACACATGGGGGACACAGCGGGACACAGCGGGGTACACAGCTGGGGACACAACGGGACACAGCAGTGGACACAGCGAGGACACAGTGATAAACAGCGGGTACACTGCGGGAACATAGCGGGACACAGCGGGGTACAGAGCGGTACACAGCAGGGTCACAGAGTGGTACACAGCGGGACACAGCGGGAAACACAACGAGGTCACAGCGGGGGACAAAGCGGGACAACACGGGACACAGTGTGACACAGCAGGACACAGCAGGACACAGCGCGACACAGCGGGGGACACAGGGGGGACAGCAGAGGACAGAGAGGTGACACAGCGGGACACAGCGGGGAAACCGCTGGACACAGCAGGGTACACAGAGGGACACAGCGGGCACACAGTGGGGACACAGCGGTACACAACGGGGACAGAGCAGGACAGAGCCTGACACAGCGAGGACACATTGGGCCACAGCGGGACACAGAGGAACTCAGCGGGAGACACAGCAGTACACAGCAGGACACAGTGTGACACAGCGTGGAGACAGCAGGGACACAATGGGGGACACAGCGGGACACAGCAGGTCACAGCGGGGGACACAGCGGGACACAGCGTGGGACACAGCAAGGACATAGCGGGACACAGAGGGACACAGCGGGACACAGCGGGGACACAGCGGGACACAACGGGACACAGCGGGGGACACAGCGAGGACACAGCAAGACACAGCGGGACACAGCGTGGGACAAAGCAGGAGACAGCGGGGGACACAGCGAGGACACAGCTGGACACAGCGGGGTACACAGCGGGACACAGCGAAGGACACAGAAGGGTACACAGCGGGACACAGAGACAATCACAGCGAGGTCACAGCGGGGGCCAAAGCAGGACAACACGGGACACAGTGTGACACAGTGGGACACAGCGGGGACACTGCAGGGGCACAGCGGGGCAAAACGGGCAACACAGCGGGACACAGTGGGACACAGCGGGGGAAACAGCGGGGGACAGCAGGGGACAGAGAGGGGACACAGCGGGACACCGGGGGCACACAGTGGGGACACAGCAGGGGACACAGCGGAACACAGCGGGTCACAGCCGGGGACACTGCGGGATACAGCGGGGGACACAGAGGGGTACACAGAAGGACACAGCCGGGAACACAGCGCGGACACAGTGGGACACACCGGGACACAGCGTCAATACAGCGGGGACAGAGCGGGTCACAGCAGGGACACAGCGGGGGACACAGTGGGACACAGCCAGGACACAGCGGGACACAGCGGGACACAGCAGGGGACACAGCGGAACACAGCTTGGGACACAGCGAGGACAAAGCGGGACACAGCGGGACACAGCGGGGACACACCAGGGACACAGCAGGGACACAGCGGCGGACACAGCGGGGGACTCAGCGGGACACAACGGGGAACACAGCTGGGGACACAACGGGACACAGCAGTGGACACAGCAAGGACACAGCGGGACACAGCGGGGACACTGCGGGAACATAGAGGGACACAGCGGGATACCGAGCGGGACACAGCGGGGTCACAGAGTGGTACACAGCGGGACACAGCGGGAAACACAACGAGGTCACAGCGGGGGACAAAGCGGGACAACACGGGACACAGTGTGACACAGCGGGACACAGCGGGACACAGCGGGACACAGCAGGGAACACAGCGGGGGACAGAGAGGGGACACAGCGGGACACAGCGGGGACAAAGCTGGACACAGCGGGGTACACAGAGGGAAACAGTGGGCACACAGTGGGGACACAGCAGGACACAGCGGGACACAGCGGGGACAGAGCAGGACAGAGCATGACACAGCGAGGACACATTGGGCCACAGCGAGGTACACAGCTGGGGACACAACGGGGCACAGCGGGGGACACAGCGAGGACACAGCGGGACACAGCGGGACACAGCGGGACACTGCGGGAACATAGCGGGACACAGCGGGGTACACAGCGGGACACAGCGGGTCACAGCTGGGGACATAGCGGGGACACAGCGGGACACAGCGGGGGACACAGCGAGGACACAGCGTGACACAGCAGAACACAGCAGGGGACAAAGCGGGAGACAGCGGGGGACACAGCGAGGACACAGAGGGACACAGCGGCCACACAGAGGGGACTCAGCGGGGGACACAGCAGGGGACAAAGAGGGACACCACGGGACACAGTGTGACACAGTGGGACACAGCGGGACCCTACGGGGACACAGCAGGACAAAGCGGGGTACACGGCGGGACACAGCGGGACAAAGTGGGGGACACAGTAGGACACAGCGGAGACAGAGATGGGCCACAGCGGGACACAGCCGTGACACAGCTGGACACAGCGGGGTACACAGCAGGACACAGCGGGGACTCACCAGGGGACACAGCGGGGGACAAACTGGGACACCACGGGACACAGTGGGACACAGCGGGACACAGCGGGGACACTGCGGGAACATAGCGGGACACAGCGGGGTACACAGCGGGACACAGCAGTGGACACAGCGGGGACACAGCGGGACACAGCAGGGGACACAGCAGTGGACACAGCAGGGACACAGCGGGACACAGCGGGGGACACAGCGAGGACACAGCGGGTTACAGCGGGACACAGCGTGGGACAAAGCAGGAGACAG
>NW_012302676.1:0-1541 GCF_000151885.1 Dipodomys ordii | reverse complement strand
CGCTGTTTCCGTTGTGTCCCTAGCTGTGTACCCCGCTGTGCCCCGCTGTGTCACACTGTGTCCCGTGGTGTCCCGATTTGTCCCCCGCTGTGTCCCCCGGTGAGTCCCTGCTGTGTCTCCGCTGTGTCCTGCTGTGTCTTCGCTGTGTCCCCCGCTGGGTCCCGCTGGGTCCCGCTGTGTCCCCCGCTTTGTCTCGCTGTGTCCCCGCAGTGTCCCAGCTGTGTTCCGTTGTGTCACACTGGGTCCCGTGGTGTCCTGCTTTGTCCACCGCTGTGTCCCCTGCTGAGTCCCCTCTGTGTCCCCGCTGTGTCCCGCTGTGTCCTCGCCGTGTCCCCCGCTGTCTCCCATTTTGTCCCATGCTGTGTCCCACTGCGTCCTCGCTGTGTTTCCTGGCTGTGTCCCGCTGTGTCCCCGCTTTGTCCCCCGCTGTGTCCCACTGAGTCCCGCTGTGTACCCTGCTGTGTCCTGCTATGTTCCCGCAGCGTCCCCGCTGTGTCCTGCTGTGTCCCGCTGTGTCCCGTGGTGTCCCGCTTTGTCCCCCTCTGTGTCCCCCGGTGAGTCCCCGCTGTGTCCTGCTGTGTCCTCACTGTGTCCCCCGTTGTGTCCCACTGTGTCCCCCGCTGTGTCCCGCTGTGTCTACTGCTGTGTCCCTGCTGTGTCCCGATGTGTCCCGCTGTGTCCTCGCTGTGTCCCAGGCTGTGTTCCGCTGTGTCCTTGCTGTGTCCCCCGATGTGTCCCTTTGTGTACCCAGGTGTGTACCCGCTGTGTCCCGCTGTGTCCCCGCTGTATCGACGCTGTGTCACGCGGGGTCCCGCTGTGTCCTCACTGTGTTCCCCGCTGTGTCCCGCTGTGTACACCTCTGTGTCCCCCTCTGTGTCCCGCTGTGTCCCCCGCTGTGTTCCGCTGTGTCCCGCTGTGTCCCACTGTGTCCCGCTGTGTCCCTCTGTGTCCCCCTGTGTCCAGCTGTTTCCCGCTGTGTCCCGCTGTGTTCCGTGGTGTCCCGCTATGTCCCCGCTGTGTCCCCCGCTGAATCTCCGCTGGGTCCCCGCTGTGTCCGCCTGTGTCCTCGCTGTGTGCCCCGCTGTCTCCCGCTCTGTCCCCTACTGTGTCTCACGCTTTGTCTCCGCTGTGTCCCACTGCGTCCCGCTGTGTCCCCCATGTGTCCCTTTGTGTCCCCAGCTGTTTACCCCGCTGTGTCGCGATGTGTCCCCGCTGTATCGACGCTGTGTCCCGCAGGGTCCCGCTGTGTCCTTACTGTGTTCCCAGTTGTGTTCAGCTGTGACCTCCGCTGTGTCCCCCGCTGTGTCCCGTTGTGTCCTGCTGTGTCCCCCGCTGTGTCCCTGCTGTGTCCCCCCTGTATCACGCTGTGTCCCGCCCTGTCCTTGCTGTGTCCCACGCTGTGTTCCGCTGTGTCCTCGCTGTGTCCCCTGCTGTGTCCCGTTGTGTCCCCCGCTGTGTACCCCGCTGTGTCCGGCTGTGTCCCCGCTGTGTCCCGCTGTGTCCCCCGCTGTGTCCCGCTGTGTCTACTGCTGTGTCCCTGC
>NW_012302675.1:0-1617 GCF_000151885.1 Dipodomys ordii | reverse complement strand
CCGCTGTGTCCCCGCTGTGTCCCGCTGTGTACTGCTGTGTCCCCCGCTGAGTCTCGCTCTGTCCCCCCTGTGTCCCCAATGTGTCCTCGCTGTGTCCCCCGCTGTGTCCCGCTGTGTCCCCACTGTGTCCCATGTGTGTCCCGCTGTGTCCCACTGTGTCCCCCGCTGTGTCCCGCTGTGTCACCGCTGTGTCACACTGTGGCCCCTCTCTGTCTCCGCTGTCCTCCGCTGTTTCCCCCACTGTGTCCCGCTGTGTCCCGCTGTGTCCCCCACTGTGTCCCGCTGTGTCCCGCTGTTTCCCTGCTGTGACACGCTGTGTCCCACTGTGTTCCCGCTGTGTCCCAGCTGTGTCCCGCTGTGTACCCCGCTGTGTCCATCTTTGTCCCCTCTGTGTCTCGCTTTGTCCCATGCTCTGTCCCCCACTGTGTTCCGCTGTGTCCCCCGCTGTGTCCCGCTGTGTCCCCCGCTGTGTCCGGCTGTGTCCACTGCTGTGTCCCCGCTGTGTACCGCTGTGTCCCCCGCTGTGTCCCGCTGTATCCTCGCTGTGTCCCCCGTTGTGTCCCGCTGTGTCCTCGGTGTGTCCCCCACTGTGTCCCGCTGTGTCTCCTGCTGTGTCCCGCTGTGTCCCGCTGTGTCCCCCGCTGTGTCCCCGCTGTGTCCCGCTGTGTACCCAGCTGTGTCCAGCTGTGTCACTGCTGTGTCCCACTGTGGCCCCTCTCTGTCTCCGCTCTCCCCTGCTGTTTCCCCCGCTGTGTCCCGCTGTGTCCTCGCTTTGTCCCCCGCTGTGTCCCGCTGTGTCCTCGCTGTGTCCCCCGCTGTGTCCCGCTGTTTCTCTGCTGTGACCCGCTGTATCCCACTGTGTTCCCGCTGTATTCCAGCTCTGTCCCGCTGTGTACCCCGCTGTGTCCAGCTTTGTCCCCGCTGTGTCTCGCTTTGTCCCACACTCTGTCCCCCACTGTGTTCCGCTGTGTCCCCAGCTGTGTCCCCTGCTGTGTCCCGCTGTGTCCCCGCAGGGTCACCGCTGTTTCCCGCTGTGTCCCGCTGTGTTCCGTGGTGTCCCGCTTTGTCTCCCGCTGTGTCCCCCACTGAGTCCACGCTGTGTCCCCACTGTGTCAAGCTGTGTCCTTGCTGTGTTCCCCGCTGTCTCCCGCTCTGTCCCCGCTGTGTCTCATGCTTTGTCTCCGCTGTGTCACCCTGTGTCCTGTTGTGTCCCACTGTGTCCCCCACTGTGACCCTTTGTGTCCCCAGCTGTGTACCCCGCTGTGTAACGCTGTGTTCCCGCTGTATCGACGCTGTGTCCCGCTGGGTCCCACTCTGTCCTCGTTGTGTTCCCCGTTGTGTCCCGCTGTGTCCCCCGCTGTGTCCCCCGCTGTGTCCCGTTGTGTCCCGCTGTGTCTCCCGCTGTTTCCCCGCTGTGTCCCGCTGTGTACAGCTGTGTCCCCGGCTGAGTCCTGCTGTGTCCTCGCTGTGTCCCAATGTGTCCTTGCTGTGTCCCCCGCTGTGTCCCGCTGTGTCCCGCTGTGTCTCCCCTCTATATCCCGCTATGTCCCGCTGTGTCCCGCTGTGTCCCCCGCTGAATCCCCCGCTGTGTCCCGCTGTGTCCGCCGCTGTTCCCGC
>NW_012302674.1:0-3158 GCF_000151885.1 Dipodomys ordii | reverse complement strand
CAGAAGCAGAAGGAGAAGCAGAAACAGGAGAAGCAGATTTGAGAAGGAGGGGAAGCAGAAGAAGCAGAAGCAGGAGAAGCAGAAGCATGAGAATCCGAAGAAGCAGAAGGAGAACCTGAAGCAGAAGGAGAAGCAGGAGAAGCAGAAGAAGCAGAATCTGGAGAAGCAGAATGACAAGCTGAAGGAGAAGCAGAAGCAGAAAGAGAATCAAAAGCAGAAGGAGAAGCAGAAGAAACAGAAGACGTAGAAGCAGTAGCAGTTGTAGCTGAAGGAGAAGGAGAAGCCGAAGGAAAAGAAGAAGAACAAGAAGGAGAAGGAGAAACAGAAGGAGAAGCAGAAGGAGAAGCAGAAAGAGAAGCAGGTAAAGCAGAAGAAGAAGAAGCAGAAGGAGAATCAGAAGGAGAAACAGAAGAAGGAGAAGGAGAAGCAGAAGCAGAAGAAGATGCAGAAGGAGAAGCAGGAGAAGCAGAAGAAGCAGAAGCAGAAGGAGAAGCAGGAAAAGCAGAAGAAGCAGAAGCAAAAGAAGGAGATGAGAAGCAGAAGAAGAAGAAGGAGCATAAGGACAAGCACAAGCAGAAGGAGATGCAGAAGGAGAAGCAGGAGAAACAGAAGAAGCAGAAGCTGAAGGAGAAGCAGAAGTAGGAGAAGGAGAAGGAGGAGAAGCAATAGCAGAAGGAGAAGCAGAAGCGGAATGAGAAGCAGAAAGAAAAGCAGGAGAAACACAAGAAGCAGAAGCAGGAGAAGCTGAAAGAGAAGAAGCAGAAGAAGCAGAAACAGAAGCAGAAGTAGAAGCAGAAGCAGAAGGAGAAGCAGCAGAAGAAGTAGAACCAGAAATTCAGGCAGGAGAAACAGAAGAAGCAGAAGCAGAAAGAGAAGCAAAAAGAGAAGCAGAAGGAGAAGTAGAAGAAGCAGCAGAAAGAGAAGCAGCAGAAGAAGCAGAAAAACAAGCAGGAGAAGCAGAAGCAGAAAGAGAAGTAGAAGCAGAAGAAGCAGAAGCAGAAGAAGAAGCAGTAGAAGCTTAAGAAACAGAAGCACGAGAAGCAGAAGCAGAAGAACAAGAAGCATAAGAAGCAGAAGCAGAAGCAGAGGGAGAAACAGAAAAAGGAGAAGGAGCAGCAGAAGGTGAAGCAGAAGGAGATGGAGAAGCAGAAAGAGAAGCAGAAACAGAAGGAGAAGAAGAAGGATTAGTTGGAGAATCAGAAGAAGCAGAAGCAGAAAGAGAAGCAGAAGAAGGAGAAGGAGAAGCAGAAGCAGAGGAAAGGAAGGAGAAGCAGAAGAAGCAGAAGCGGGAGAAGCGGAAGCAGAAGCAGAAGAAGAAGAAGAAGAAGAAGAAGAAGAAGAAGAAGAAGAAGAAGAAGAAGAAGAAGAAGAAGAAGAAGAAGAAGAAGGAGAAGCAGTAGAAGCAGAAGAAACAGAAGCACGAGTAGCAGAAGCAGAAGAAAAAGAATAAGCAAAAGAAGCAGAAGCAGAAGAAGTGGGAGAAGCAGAAGAAGGAGAAGGAGAAGGAGCAGCAGAAGGAGAAGCAGAAGCAGAAAGAGAAGCAGAAACAGAAGGAGAACAAGAAGGAGAAGCAGGAGAATCAGAAGAAGCAGAAGTAGAAGCAGAAAGAAGAGAAGAAGGAGAAGCAGAAGTAGAATCCGAAGAAACAGAAGAAGAAGCAGAAGAAACAGAAGCAAAAGAAACGGAAGACGGAGAAGAGCAGAAGCAGAAGCAGAAGCAGAAAGAGAATCAGGAGAAGCAGAAGAAGCCGAAGCAGAAGAAACAGGAGAAGCCAAAGAAGCAGAACCAGAATCTGAAGGAGAAAAAGAAGAAGCACAATCTGAAGCAGAAGCAGAAGAAACAGAAATAGTAGAATAAGCAGAAGCAGAAGCAGCAGGAAAAGCAGAAGAAGAAGACGGAGAAGGCGAGAGATAGGATTAGGAGTAGGAGAAGCAAAAGGATAAGCAGAAGCAGAAAGAGACGCAGAAGGAGAAGCAGCACGAGAAGTAGGAGAAGCAGGAGAAACAGAAGAAACAGAAGACGCAGAAGCAGAATGAGAAGCAGAAGGAGAAATTGAAGCAGAAGCAGAAGGAGAAGCAGAAGCAGAAGGAGAAGCAGAAGAAGGAGAAGCAGAAAGAAAAGCAGGACGAGAAACAGGAGAAGCAGAAGCAGGAGAAGCAGAAGCAGAAGAAACAGAAGAAGGAGAAGAAGCAGAAGCAGAAGGAGAAGCAGTAACAGAAGAAGAAGCAGAAAGAGAAGGAGGGGAAGCAGAAGAAGCATAAGCAGGAGAAGCAGAAGCATAAGAATCCGAACAAGCAGAAGCAGATCCTGAAGCATAAGGAGAAGCAGGAGAAGCAGAAGAAGCAGAATCTGGAGAAGCAGAAGGAGAAGCAAAAGCAGAAAGAGAAGCAAAAGCTGAAGGAGAAGCAGAAGGAGAAGCAGAAGAAACAGAAGAAACAGAAGCAGTAGCAGAAGAAGCTGAAGATGTAGAAGCAGAAAAAGAAGAACAAGAAATAGCAGAAGAACGAGAAGGAGAAAGAGAAACAGGAGAAAGAGAAACAGAAGGAGAAGCAGAAAGAGAATCAGGAAAAGCAGAAGAAGCAGAAGCAGACGGAGAAGTAGAAGAAGGAGAGGGAGAAGCAGAAACAGAAGAAGAAGCACAAGGAAAAGCACAAGCAGAAGGAGATGCAGAAGGAAAAGCAGGAGAAGCAGAAGAAGCAGAAGCAGAAGGAGAAGAACTAAAGAGAAGAAGCAGAAGTAGAAACAGAAGCCGACGAAGAGAAGCAGAACGAGAAGCAGAACGAGAAGCAGGAGAAGCAGAAGAAGCAGAAGCGGGAGAAGCAGAAGAAGAAACAGAAGGAGGAGAAGGAGCAGGAGCCGAAGGAGAAGCAGAAGCAGAAGGAGAAGCAGAAAGAGAAGCAGGAAAAGCAGAAAAAGCAGAAGCAGGAGAAGCAGAAGCAGAAGAAACAGGAGAAGGACAAGAAGCAGAAGCAGAAGCAGAAGGAGAAGCAGAAACAGAAGGAGAAGCAGAAAGAGAAGGAGGGGAAGCAGAAGAAGCAGAAGCAGGAGAAGCAGAAGCATAAGAATCCGAAGAAGCAGAAGCAGAACCTGAAGCAGAAGGAGAAGCAGGAGAAGCAGAAGAAGCAGAATATGGAGAAGCAGAATGACAAGCTGAAGGA
>NW_012302673.1:0-3159 GCF_000151885.1 Dipodomys ordii | reverse complement strand
CACAGCGGGACACAGCGGGGACACTGCGGGACACAGCAGGACAAAGCGGGGGACACAGCAGGCCACAGCGGGCCACAGCGGGGGACCCAGCGGGGGACAGCGGAGACAGAGAGTGGCCACAGCGAGACACAGCGGTGACACAACTGGACACAGCGGGATACACAGCGGGACAGAGCGGGCACACAGCGGGGACACAGCGGGACACAGCGGGACACAGCGGGGACACAGTGGGACACAGCGGGACAAAGCGGCAGACACAGCGGGACACAGCAGGCACACAGCGGGGACACAGCGGGACACAGCGGGACAGAGCGGGGACAAAGCGGGACACAGCTGGACACAGCGGGACACAGCGGTGGACACAGCGACACACAGTGGTGGTCCCAGTGAGGACACAGCAGGACACAGCAGGGACACAGCGAGGACACAACTGGGGACACAGTGGTGGACACAGCGGGACACAGCGGGGAACACAGCGAGGTCACAGCGGGACACAGCGGGACACAGCGTCGATACAGCGGGGACACAGCGTTACACAGCGTGGTACACAGCGTGGTACACAGCTGTGGACACAACGAGACACAGTGGGGGCACAGGCGGACACAGCGGCACACAGTGGGGACACAGCGGGGACAAAGCGTGAGACACAGCGGGGGACAGAGAGGGAGACACTAGGGGACTCAGCGAGGACACAGCGGCACACAACGGGACACAGCGGGAAACAGAGGTGAACCTGTGGGGGCACAGCGGGACACAGCGGGACACAGCGGGGACACAGCAAGGACACAGCGGCACACAAAGGGACACAGCGGGAAACAGAGGTGAACCTGAGGGAACACAGCGGGACACAGTGGGGGACACAGCGGGACACAGTGTGGGACACAGCGGTGAAACAGCGGGACACAACGGGACACAGCAGGGGGATACAGCGAGGACACAGCGGGACACAGCGGGACACAGCAGGGGGACACAGCGAGGACACCACGGAACACAGCGGGACACAGCGGGAAACAGAGGTGAACCTGCGGGGACACAGAGGGACACAGTGGGGGACACAATGCGAAACAGCGCGGGACACAGCGGGACACAGTGGGGGACAGAGTGTGGGACACAGCGAGACACAGCGGGGACAAAGCTGGACACAGCGGGGGACACAGAGGGAAACAGCGGGGACACAGTGGGGAAACAGCGTGACACAGCAGGACACAGCGGGAAACAGCCGGGGACACAGCGAGGACACAGCGGCACAGAACGGGGGACACAGCAAGGACACAGTGGGACACAGCGGGGGACACAGCGAGACATAGCGGGGGACACAGCAGGGGACACAGAGGGACACAGCGGGACACAGCGGGGGACACAGGGAGGACACAGCGGGACACATCGGGGGACATAGCTAGGACACATTGGGACACATCGGGGACACAGCGGGACTCAGCGGGGCACAGCAGTACACAGCCGGACACAGCGGGACACAGTGGGACACAGCAGGGACAAAGCGTGAGACACTGCGGGGGACAGAGAGGGAGACAGCAGGGGACACAGCGAGGAAACAGCGGGACACAGCGGTGACACAGCGGGGACTCAGTGGGGGACACAGCGGGACACAGCGGGTTACACAGCAGGACACAGCGGGGGACACTGCGGGACACAGTGTGGGACAGAGCGTGGGACACAGCGAGACACAGCGGGGACAAAGCTGGACACAGCGAGGTACACAGAGGGACACAGCGGGGACACAGCGGGGACACAGGGGGACACAGCGGGACACAGCAGGCAAACAGCGGGGACACAGCGGGACACAGCGGGACACAGCGAGGACAGAGAGGATCATAGCCGGACACAGTGGGACACAGCGGGGGACACAGCGGGACACAGTGGGGGACCCAGTGAGGACACAGCGGGACACAGCAGGGACACAGCAAGGACACAGCGGGGGACACAGCAGGGGACACAGCGGGACACAGCGGGGACACAGTGGGACACAGCGGGACACAACAGGCACACAGCGGGGACACAGCGGGACACAGCGGGGAACACAGCGAGGACACAGCGGGACACAGTGGGACAGAGCGTCGATACAGCGGGGACACAGAGTTACACAGTGTGGTACACAGTTGTGGACACAACGGGACACAGTGGGGGCACAGCCGGACACAGCGTGACACAGTGGGACACAGCAGGGACAAAGAGTGAGACACAGCGGGGGACAGAGAGGGAGACAGCAGGGGACACAGCGAGGAAAAAGCGGGACACAGCGGTGACACTGCGGGGACTCAGCGGGGGACACAGCGGGACACAGCGGGGGACACAGCAGGACACAGCGAGGTACACAGAGGGACACAGCGGGGAAACAGCATGACACAAAAGGACACAGCGCGACACAGTGGGGGACACAGTAAGAACACAGCGGCACACAGAGGGGTACACAGCGGGACACAGCGAGGAAAAAAGCGAGGCCACAGGAGAACACAGCGTGGGACACAGCGAGGACACAGCGGGACACAGCGGGACACAGCGGCGACAAAGCAGTAGACACAGCGGGACACACTGGCGGACACGGCGGGACATAGCTGGGGACACAGGGAGGACACAGCGGGACCCAGTGGGACCCAGCGTCGATACAGCGTGGACACAGCGGGACACAGCGAGGTACACAGCTGGGGACACAAGGGGACACAGCGGGGGACACAGCGAGGACACAGCGGGACACAGCGGGAACATAGCGGGACACAGCGGGACACAGCTGGGGACATAGCGGGGACACAGCGGGACACAGCGGGGGAAACAGCAAGGACATTGCGTGACACAGCGGGGACACAGCGGGGGACAAAGCGGGAGACAGCGGGGGACACAGCGAGGACACAGCAGGACACAGTGGCCACTAAGAGGGGACTTAGCGGTGGACACAGCGGGGGACAAAGAGGGACACCACGGGACACAGTGTGACACAGTGGGACACAGCGGGACACTGCGGTGACACAGCAGGACAAAGCGGGGGACACAGCGGGACACAGCGGGCACACAGTCGGGACACAGCGAGACACAGCGTCGATACAGTGGGGGACAGAGCGGGTCACAGCAAGGACACTGCGGGACACAGCGGGACACACCGGGACACAGCGTGTGACACAACGGGGACAGAGCGGGGACACAGCG
>NW_012302672.1:0-3159 GCF_000151885.1 Dipodomys ordii | reverse complement strand
ACAGCGGGACACAGCGGGGACTCAGCGGGGGACACAGCGGGGGACAAAGCGGGACACCGAGGGACACAGCGGTACACAGTGGGGGACACAGCGGGGGACAGAGCGGAACACAGTGCGGAACAGAGCGTGGGACATAGCGAGAAACAGCGGGGACCAAGTTGGACACTGCGGGGTACACAGCGGGACACAGCGGGAACACAACGGGGACACAGCAGGACACAGCGGGTCCCAGCAGGGACACAGCGGGACACAGCCAGACACAGCGGGGGACACAGGTCGGACACAGCGGGACACAGCGGGGACACAGCGGGACTCAGCGGGGGACACAGCAGGACACAGCAGGACACAGCGGGACACAGCTTGATACAGTGAGGGACACAGCAGGACACAGAGGGGGACACAGAGGGGTACACAGTGGGACACAGCTGGGAACACAGCGAGGACACAGCGGGACTCAGCAGGACACAGCGTCGATACAGCAGGGACACAGTGGGACACAGCGGGGTACACAGCTGGGCATACAAAGGGACACATCGGGGGACATAGCGAGGACACAGCGGAACAGAGCGTGGGACACAGCTAGGACACAGTGGGACACTGCGGGACACAGAAGGGACACAGCAGTAGACACAGCGGGACACAGCGGGGGACACAGCGGGACACAGCGGGACCCAGCGGGACACAGCGTCGATACAGCGGGGACACAGTGGGACACAGCAGGGTACACGGCTGGGGACACAACGGGACACAGCAGGGGACACTGCGAGGACACAGCGGAACACAGGGTGGGACACAGCGAAGACACAGCGGGACACATTGGGGGACACAGCAGGACACAGCGGGGGACAGAGCGGGACACAACTGGGAACACAGCGAGGACATTGCGGGACACAACGGGACACAGCATCGATACAGCGGGGACACAGCGTTACACAGCGGGTTACACAGCTGGGGACACAAAGGGACACAGTGGGGGACACAGAGGGACACAGGGGGACACAGTGGGACACAGCGGGGACAAAGCGTGAGACACAGCAGGGGACAGAGCGGGAGACAGAGGGGGACACAGCGACGACACAGCAGGACACAGCAGGGGACACAGCTGGGACTCAGCGGGGGACTCAGCGGGGGACAAAGCTGGGCACCGTGGGGACACAGCGGGAACACAGCGGGGGACAAAGAGGGGACACAGCTTGGACACAGCGGGACACAGTGAGGACACAGCGGGGGACACAGCAGGACACAGCGGGGACACAGAGGTGGACACAGCGGGGATACAGCGGGACACAGCGGGGGATACAGCGGGGGAAGAAGCGGGACACTAAGGGACACAGCGGGACACAGCTGGACACAGTGGGGACACAGCGGGGACACAGCCTGGGACACAGAGGGATACAACGAGGGACAGAGTGGGGACACAGCGGGGGACACAGCGGGGGACACTGCCGGACACAGCGGGGACACAGCGTGACACAACGGGACACAGCGGTGGAAACAGCGGGACACAGTGGAACACAGTGGGACACAGCGCGGACACAGCGGGGGGCACAGCGGAACACAGTGGAACACAGCGTGGGACACAGCGGGACACAGCGAGACACAGCGTGGGACACAGCGGGACACAGCGGGACACAGCGGAGGACACGGCGGGCGACACAGCAGGCACCCAGCGGGGGACACAGCGTGGACCCAGCAGGACACAGCGGGACACAGCGGGACACAGCCGGAGACACAGCGGGGTACAGCGGGGACACTCTGTGGGACAGCGTTGACACAGCGGGTCACAGAGGGGGAGAGTGGGGACACAGCGGGGGACACACCGAGGACACAGCAGGACACAGTGGTAATAAGCGGGACACAGCAGGACACAGCGGGGGACACAGATGTGGACAGCGGGGACACACCGGGGACAGTGGGGGACACAGCGGGACACAGTGGGGGACACAGCGGGACACAGTGGGACACAGTGTGACACAGCGGAATACAGCGCCGGACACAGCGGGCACACAGCTTGCGATACAGCGGACACGTTGGGGACACAGCGGGACACAGGGGGACACAGCGGCGGACATAGCGGGACACAGCGGGACACAGGGGTAACACAGCAAGGACACAGCGAAACACAGAGGGACACAGCGGGGACACAGCGGGGCCACAGTGGGATACAGCGGGGACACAGCGGGGAACACAGCGTGACACAGCGGGACACAGCAGGCGAGACACCGGGACACAGGGGGGAAACAGAAGGGGACACAATGGGGACCCAGCGGGGGACAAAGCGGGACACCAAGGGACACAACAGGACACAGCGGGACACAGCGGGGTCACAGCGGGGACACAGTGGGATACAGTGGTGGAAACAGCGGGACACAGCGGGGTACAAAGCGCGGACACCAAGGGACACAACAGGACACAGCGGGACACAGCGGGGTCACAGCGGGGACACAGTGGGATACAGTGGTGGAAACAGAGGGACACAGCGGGGTACAAAGCGCGGACACAGCGGACACAGCGGGACACAGCGGGACACAGCGTGGGACACAGCAGGACAAAGCGGGACACAGCAGGACACAGCCGGGGGACACAGAGAGGACACAGTGGGGACACAGCGAGACTCAGCGGGGGACACAGCGGGGGACAAAGCAGGACACAACGGGACACAGTAGGACACAGCGGGACACGGCGGGGACACTGCGGGGACACAGCGGGACACAGTGGGGGACAAAGCGGGACACAGCGGGATACAGCGAGACACAGCAGGGGACTCAGCGGGACACAGCGGGGGACTGATCGAGGAAACAGTGGGGGACACAGTGGGGGACACAGCGGGACACATCAGGGAACGCATTGGGGAACACAGCGTGACACAGCGGGACACAGTGGGAGACACTGGGGGGACACAGCGGGACACAGTGGGGGACACAGGGAGGACACATTGGGACACAGTGGAGGACAGAGTGTGGGACACAGCGAGACACATTGGGGACTAAGCTGTATACAGCGTGGTACACAGAGAGACATTGCGGGGACTCAGCGGGGACATAGTGGGACACATCGAGACACAGCGTGACATAGCGGAGGATATAGTGTGACACAGCGTGGGACACAGCGAGTACACAGCGGGACACAGCAGGGGAAACAGTAAGGACTCAGCGGGAC
>NW_012302671.1:0-3159 GCF_000151885.1 Dipodomys ordii | reverse complement strand
GTGCCCCCACTGTGTCCCGTTGTGTTCACAGCTGTGTACCACGCTGTGTAACGCTGTGTCCCCGCTGTATCGACGCTGTGTACCGCTGGGTCTCGCTGTGTCCTCGCTATGTTCCCCGCTGGGTCCCGCTGGGTCCCCCCTGTGTGCCCCGCTGTGTCCCACTGTGTCCCGCTGTGTCCCCCGCTGTGTCCCCCGCTGTGTCCCTATGTGTCGCACGCTTTGTCCCCCTGTGTCCCCGCAGTTTCCCTGCTGTGTCCCGCTGTTTCCCACTGTGTTCTGTGGTGTCCCGCTTTGTCCCCCGCTGTGTCCCCCGGTGAGTCGCCACTGTGTCCCTGCTTTGTCCCGCTGAGTCCTCCATGTGTCCCCCGCTGTGTCCCGCTGTTTCCGGCTGTGTCCCCCCCTGTGTCCCCGCAGTGTCAGCGCTGTGTCCCGCTGTGTCCTCGCTGTGTCCCCCGCTGTGTCCCGCTGTATCCCCCGCTGTGCCCTGCAGTGTCCCGCTCTGTCCCGCTGTGTCCTTGCTGTGTCCCCGCTGTGTTCCCCCTGTCTCCAGCTCTGTCCCCTGCTGTGTCTCATGCTTTGTCCCCGCTGTGTCCCACTGCGTCCCGCTGTGTCCTGCTGTGCCCCCACTGTGTCCCGTTGTGTCCACAGCTTTGTACCATGCTGTGTAACGCTGTGTCTCCGCTGTTTCTACGCTGTGTCCCGCTGGGTGCCGCTGTGTCCTCGCTGTGTTCCCCGCTGTGTCCAGCTGTTTCCCCCACTGTGTCCCCCACTGTGTCCTCGCTGTGTCCCCCGCTGTGTCCCACTGTGTCCCGCTGTGTCCTCGCTATGTCCCACTCTGTGTCCCGCTGTGTCCCCCGCCATGTCCCGCTGTGTCCCGCTGTGTCCCGCTGCGTCCCCGCTGTGTCCCGCTGTGTCCTGCTTTGTCCCCCACTGTGTCCCGCAGTGACCTCGCTGTGTCCCGCTGTGTCCCACTGTGTCCCGTGGTGTCCTGCTTTTTCCCCCGCTGTGTCCCCGGCTGAGTCTCGCTGTGTCCCCACTGTGTCCTCTCTGTGTCCCCCGCTGTGTCCTGCTCTGTTCCCCACTGTGTCTCCCGTTTTGTCCCTGCTGTGCCCCGCTGTGTCCCGCTGTGTCCCCCACTGTGTCCCGTTGTGTCAACAGCTGTGTACCCCACTGTGTCCCGCTGTGTACCCGCTGTATCGACGCTGTGTCCCGCTGGGTCCTGCTGTGTCTCTCTCTGTGTTCCCCACTGTGTCCCGCTCTGTCTCCCGCTGTGTCCCTTGCTGTGTCCCCCGCTGTGTCCGGCTGTGTCCCCCGCTGTGTCCTTGCTGTGTCCCCGCTGTGTCCCGCTGGGTCCCACAGTGTCCCCCGCTGAGTCCGGTTGTTTCATCGCTGTGTCCCGCTGTGTCCCCACTCTATCGACGCTGTGTCCCGCTGGGTCCCGCTGTGTCCTCTCTTTGTTCCCCGCTGTGTCCCGCTGTGGCCCCCGCTGTGTCTCTCGCTGTGTCCCACTGTGTCCCCGGCTGTGTCCGGCTGTGTCCCGCTGTGTCCCCCGCTGTGTCCTTGCTGTGTCTCCGCTGTGTCCCGCTGTGTCCCGCAGTGTCCGCAGCTGTGTCCCGCTGTGTCACCGCTGTGTCCCGCTTTGTCCTCGCTGTGTCCCCCGCTGTGTCCCGCTTTGTCCCTGCTGTGTACCCCGCTGTGTCCCTCTGTGTCCCCCGCTGTGTCCCGCTGTGTCCCCTGCTGTGTCCCCACTGTGTCACGCTGTGTTTCGCTGTGTCCAGCTGTGTCCTTGCTCTGTCTCATTCAGTGTCCAGCTGTGTCCTCCCTGTGTCCCCAGCTGTGTCCCGCTGAGTCCCCTGTTGTGTCCCGCTGTGTCCTGCTGTGTCACGCTCTGTCCCCTCTGTGTCCCTCTGTGTCCAGCTCTGCCCCTGTTGTTTGTCCGCTGTGCCCCGCTGTGTACCCTTCTGTGTCCAGCTGTGTCCCCTCTGTGTCCCGCTGTGTCCCTTCTCTGTCCCCCGCTGTCCACCGCTGGGTCCCCCGGCTGTGTCCCGCAGTGTCCCCACTGTGTCCCGCTGTGTCCTCCTGTGTCCCGTGGTGTCCCGCTTTTTCCCCTCTATGTCCTCTGCTGAGTCCCCTCTGTGTCCCCGCTGTGTCCCCCGCTGTGTCCCCCGCTATGTCCCGCTGTGTCCCCCGCTGTGTCCCGCTCTGTCCTTGCTGTGTCCCCCACTGTGTGCCGCTGTGTCCTCGCTGTGTCCCCTGCTGTGTCGCGCTGTGTCCTTTTTGTGTCACGCTGTTTCCCCGCTGTGTCCCTGCAGTGTCCCTCTGTGTACCCCGCTGTGTCCAACTTTGTCCCCGCTGTGTCTCGTTGTGTCCCACGCTCTGTCCCACACTGTGTCCCACAGTGTCCCCCGCTGTGTCCCGCTGCGTCCCCCGCTGTGTCCCGCTGTGTCCCCCGCTGAGTCCCCACTGTGTACCCGCTCTGTCCCGTTGTGTCCCCCGCTGTGTCATGCTGTGTCCCGCTGTGTCCCGCTGTGTCCTTGCTGTGACCCGCTCTGTCCCCTCTGTATAGACGCTGTGTCCCGCTGTGTCCCGCTGTGTCCGCGCTGTTTTCCCCCTGTGTCCCGCTGTGTACCCCTCTGTGTCCCCCGCTGTGTCCCGCTGTGTCCCCCGCTGTGACCCGCTGTGTCCCGCTGTTTCCCCCACTGTGTCCCTGCTGTCTCCCCGGTGTGTCCCACTGTGTCCCGCTGTGTATTGCTGTGTCTCCCGCTGAGTTCCGCTGTGTCCCCGCTGTGTCCCAATGTGTCCTCGCTGTGTCATGCTCTCTCATGCTCCGTCCCCGCTGTGTCCCGCTGTGTCCTGCTGTGTCCCCACTGTGTGCACGCTGTGTCCTTCTGTGTACCCCGCTGTGTCCAGCTGTGGCCACGCTGTGTCCCGCTGTGTCCCCTGTCCCCTGTTGTCCCCTGCTTTGTCCCCCGCTGTGTCCCGCTGTGTCTCGCTGTGTTACACTGTGTCCCGTGTTGTCCCGCTTGGTCCCCGCTGTGACCTCGCTGTGTTTCCCGCTGTGTCCCTCTGTGTACCACTCTGTGTCTCCAGCTGTGTCCCGCTTTGTACCACGCTGTGTCCAGCTATGTTCCCGCAGTGTCCCCGCTGTCTCCCGCTGTG
>NW_012302670.1:0-3159 GCF_000151885.1 Dipodomys ordii | reverse complement strand
TCCCCGCTGTGTCCTGCTGTGTCCCACCTGTATCCCCCGCTGTGTCCAGCTGTGTCCCGCTGTGTCTCCCACTGTGTCCCATGCTGTGTCCCGCTGTGTCCCCCTCTGTGTCCCGCTGTGTCCTCGCTGTGTCCCCCGCTGTGTCCCGCTGTGTCCTCGCTGTGTCCCCCGCTATGTCCCCGTCTTTGTCCCGGCTGTGTCCCGCTCTGTCCCCGCTGTTTCCTGTTTTGTCCCCAGCTGTGTACGCCGCTGTGTCCTGCTGTGTCACACTGTGTCGCTTGGTGTCCCGCTTTGTCCCCCACTGTGTCCCTCACTGAGTCCCCGCTGTGTCCCCGCTGTGTTCCCCGCTGTGTCCCCTGCTGTGTCTCCCGCTGTGTCCCACGCTGTGTCCCCGCTGTGTCCCCTGCTGTGTCCCGCTTTGTCCCACTGTGTCCGGCTGTGTCTGCCACTGTGTCCCTGCTGTGTTGCCGCTGTGTCCCGCTTTGACCACCTTTGTCCCTCTGTGTCCCCCCCTGAGTCCCCGCTGTTTCCCCGCTGGGTCCCTCTGTGTCCCAGCTGTGTCCCGCTCTGTCCCCCTCTCTGTCCCCCTCTTTGTCCCCGCTGTGTCCCGCTGTGTCCAGCTGTGTCCCCCCGCTGTTTCCCGTTGTGTCCCCAGCTGTGTACCCTGCTGTGTCCCGCTGTGTACCCTGCTGTGTCCCGCTGTGTCACACTGTGTCCCTTGGTGTCCCGCTTTGTCCCCCGCTGTGTCCTCCGGTGGGTCCCCGCTGTGTCACCGCTGTGTCCCGCTGTGTCCCCCGCTGTGTCTCGCTGTGTCCTCCCTGTGTCCCCGCTGTGTCCCTCTGTGTTCCGCTGTGTCCCGCTGTGTCCTCTTTGTGTCCCATGCTGTGTTCCGCTGTGTCCTCATTGTGTCCCCTGCTGTGTCCCGCTGTGTCCCCTATCTGTCCCCCGCTGTGTCCCCTGCTGTGTCCCGCTGTGTAATGCTGTGTCCCCTGCTGAGTCCCGCTGTGTCCCCCCGTGTGCCAATGTTTCCTCGCTGTGTCCCCCACTGTATCCCGCTGTGTCCCCCCTGTGTCCCATGTGTGTCCCGCTGTGTCCCGCTGTGTCCCCCGTTGAGTCCGCGCTGTGTCCCCACTGTGTCCCACTGTGTCCTCGTTGTGTCCCCCACTGTCTCACGCTTTGTCCCACAATGTGTCCCGCTGTGTCCCGCTGTGTCCTCGCTGTGTCCCCCGCTGTGTCCCACTGTGTCCCCCGCTGTGTGCTACTGTGTCCCGCTGTGTCCCGCTGTGTCCTCGCTGTGTCCCACGCTGTGTTCCGCTGTGTCCTCATTGTGTCCCCCGCTGTGTCCCGTTGTGACCCCAGCTGTGTACCACGCTGTGTCCCTTATGTCCCCGTTGCATCGACACTGTGTCCCGCTGGGTCCCGTTGTGTCCTTGCTGTGTTCCCAGCTGTGTCCTGCTGTGTACCTCTCTGTGTCCCCCACTGTTTCCCGCTTTGTCCCCCACTGTGTCCCACTGTGTCCCGCTGTGTCCCGCTGTGTCCCCGCTGTGTGCTCGCCTTGTCCCACTGTGTACCCCGCTGTGTCCACCTCTGTCCCTGCTGTGTCCCGCTGTGTCCCCTATCTGTCCCCCGCTGTGTCCCCCGCTGTTTCCCCTGCTGTGTCCCGCTGTGTCCCGCTGTGTCCCCCGCTTTGTCTCGCTGTGTCCCCGCAGTGTCCCCGCTGTGTTCCTTTGTGTCACACTGTGTCCCGTGGTGTCCTGCTTTGTCCCCCGCTGTGTCCCCCACTGAGTCCCCTCTGTGTCCCCGCTGTGTCCCGCTGTGTCCTCGCTGTGTCCCCCGCTGTCTCCCGCTTTGTCCCATGCTGGGTCTCACTGTGTCCCTCTGTGTACCATGCTGTGTCCTGCTATGTTCCCGCAGTGTCCTCGCTGTGTAACGCTGTGTCCTGCTGTGTCCCGTGGTGTCCCGCTTTGTCTCCCGCTGTGTCCCCTGGTGAGTTCCCGCTGTGTCCCGCTGTGTCCCCCTCTGTGTCCCGCTGTGTGCCCCTCTCTGTCCCCCGCTTTGTCACACTGTGTCCCTTGGTGTCCCGCTTTGTCCCCCGCTGTGTCCCCCGCTGAGTCCCCTCTGTGTCCCAGTTGTGTCCCGCTGTGTCCTCACTGTGTCCCCCGCTGTCTCCCGCTTTGTCCCACAATGTGTCCTGCTGTGTCCCGCTGTGTCCTCGCTGTGTCCCCCACTGTGTCCCACTGTATCCCCCGCTGTGTCCCGCTGTGTCCTCCCTGTGTCCCCGCTGTGTCCCACTGTGTCCCGCTGTATCCCGCTGTGTCCTCGCTGTGTCCCACGCTGTGTTCTGCTGTGTCCTCATTGTGTCCCCCGCTGTGTCCCGTTGTGACCCCAGCTGTGTACCCCACTGTGTCCCGCTATGTCCCCGATGCATTGACGCTGTGTCCCGCTGGGTCCCCTTGTGTCCTTGCTGTGTTCCCCGCTGTGTCCTGCTGTGTACCCCTCTGTGTCCCGCGCTGAGTCCCGCTTTGTCCCGCTTTGTCCCCCACTGTGTCCCGCTGTGTCCCGCTGTGTCCCCCGTTGTGTCCCTGCTGTGTCCCCGCTGTATCCGGCTGTGTCCCGCTGTGTACTGTTGTGTCCCCCGCTGAGTCCCGCTGTGTCACCCCTGTGTCCCAATGTGTCCTCGCTGTGTCCTCGCTGTGTTCCCAGCTATATCCCAATGAGTACCCCTCTGTCTCCCTCTGTGTCCCGCTGTGTCCCCCGCTGTGTCCCCCTCTGAGTCCCCCTCTGTGTACCGCTGTGTCCCCTGCTGTGTCCCGCTGTGTTCCTGCTGAGTCCCGCTGTGTCCTGCTGTGTCGCTCTGTGTCCTGCTGTGTCCTGTGGTGTCCCACTTTGTCCCCCGCTGTCTCCTCCGCTGAGTCCCGCTGTGTACCCCACTGTGTCTCGCTGTATCCCCGCTGTATCGACTCTGTGTCTCGTTGGGTCCCACTGTGTCCTCGCTGTGTCCTCGCTGTGTCCTCGCTGTGTTCCCTGCTGTGTCCCCCGCTGTGTCCCGCTGTCTCCCGCTGTGTCCCCGCTGTGTGGCCAATGTCTCCTGCTGTGTACCCCACTGTGTCCAACTGTGTCCCCGCTGTGTCCCGCTGTATCCACATCTCTGTCCCCGCT
>NW_012302669.1:0-3159 GCF_000151885.1 Dipodomys ordii | reverse complement strand
CTGTGTCCCCCGCTTTGTCCCGCTGTGTCCCCCGCTGTGTCCGGTTGTGTTTCCTGCTGTGTCCCGCTGTGTCATGCTGTGAAACCCCTGTGTCCCTCTGTGTACCGATGTGTCCCCGCTGTGTCCCCGCGGTGTCTCCCTGCTGTCCCCCGCTGTGTCCCCTCTGTTTCCCGCTGTGTCCCACTGTGTCCTCGCTGTGTCCCCGCTGTTTCCCGCTGTATCCTGCCGTGTCTGGCTGTGTCCCCGCTGTCCCCCCTGTTTCCCCTGCTGTGTCCCCGCTGTGTCCAGCTGTGTCCCGTTTTGTCCCGCTGTGTCCTGCTGTGTCCCCGCTTTGTCCCCGGCTTTGTCCCCGCTGTGTCCCGCTATGTCCCGCTGTGTCCCCCGCTGTGTCCCGCTGTGTCCCCTGCTGTGTCCCCAGCTGTGTCCCGCTCTGTCCCGTTGTGTCCTTGCTGGGTCCCCGCTGTGTCCTGCTGCGTCCCTCTGTGTCCCAGCTGTCCCCCGCTGTGTCCCCTGCTGTGTCCCCTGCTGTGTCAAGCTGTGTCCCCGCTTTGTCCCGCTGTGTCCCGCTGTGTCCCCGCTGTGTCCCCGCTGTGTCCCGCTGTGTCCCTGGTGTGTCCTCACTGTGTAACCGCTAAGTCCCTCTGTGTCCCCGCAGTGTCCCACTGTGTCCCCTGCTGTTTCCCTGCTGTGTCCCGCTGTGTCCTTGCTGTGTCCTCCGCTGTGTCCCCCGCTTTGTCCCCCACTGTGTCCCGCTGTGTCCCCCGCTGTGTCCCGCTGTGTCCCCGCTGTACACCTGTGTGTCACTGCTGTCCCCTGCTGTATCCCACGCTGTGTCCCGCTGTGTCCTCGCTGTGTCTCACTGTGTCCCTGCTGTGTCCCTGGTGTGTCCTCGCTGTGTAACCACTGAGTCCCTCTGTGTCCCCGCTGTGTCCCACTGTGTCCCCCGCTGTGTCCCTGCTGTGTCCCCGCTGTGTCCTCCTGTGTCCCGCTGTGTCCTCGCTGTGTCCTTCTGTATCCCGCTGTGTCGCCACTGTGTCCCCCACTACTTCCCTGCTGTGACCCTCTGTGTTCATGCTGTGTCCCCCGCTGTGTCCCGCTGTGTCCCGCTGTGTGTCCCGCTGTGTTCCCCGCTGTGTCCCGCTGTGTCCCGCTATGTCCCGCTGTGTCCCGCTGTGTGCCTGTTCTCCCCGGTGTGTCCCCCGTTGTGTCCCGCTGTGTCCTGCTGTGTCCCCACTGTGGTCCGATGTGGCCCGCTGTGTCCCCGCTGTGTCCCCGCTCTGTCCCGATGTGTACCGCTGTGTCTGCCTCTGTGTACCCCGCTGTGTCCTGCTGTGTCCCCCGCTGTGTTCTGCTGTGTCCTCGCTGTGTCCCCCGCTGTTTCCCGCTGTTTCCCCTGCTGTGTCACCCGCTGTGTCCCCAGCAGTGTCCAGCTGTGTCCCGCTGTGTTCCCCTGTGCCCTCCGCTGTGTCCTGCTGTGTTCTTTGCTGTGAACCCTCCTGAGTCCCGCTGTGTCCCCCGCTGTTTACTGCTGTGTCCCCCACTGTGTCCCCAGCTGTGTCCCCGGTGTGTGCTGCTGTGTCCCTGGTGTGTCGTCGCTGTGTAACTGCTATGTCCCTCTGTGTCCCCGCTGTGTCCCACTGTGTCCCGCAGTGTCCCCCTATCTCACCTCTGTGTCCGCGCTGTATCCTCTGCTGTGTCCCACTGTGTCCCCTGCTGTTTCCCCTCTGTGTCCCCGCTGTGTCCTAGCTGTGTCCTGCTGTGTCCCAGTTGTTCCCCGGTTTGTCCCCACTGTCCCCCGCTGTGTCCCTCGCTGTGTACCTCTGTGTCCCGCTCTGTCCTTGCTTTGTCCCCGCTATGTCCCGCTGTGTCCCTGCTGTGTCCGTGCTGTGTTCCACTCTCTCCCGCTGTGTGCGGCTCTGTGTCCCCTGCTGTGTCTCCCACTGTGTCCCGCTGTATCCCGGTGTGTCCCGCTTCGTCCCCCGCTGTGTCCCACTGTGTCCCCCGCTGTGTCCCTGCTGTGTCCCTTTGTGTCCCGCTGTGTCCCGCTGTGTACCCGGCAGTGTCATGCTGTGTCCCCCGATGTGTCCCACTGTGTCCCGCTGTGTCCTCGCTGTGTATCCCTCTTTGTCCCGCTGTGTCCTTGCTGTGTCCCCCACTGTGTCCCCGCTGTAACCCGATGGTTCCCTGCTGTGTCCCCCGCTGTGTCCCGCTGTGACCCCGGCTGTGTCCCCCGCTGTGTCCCGCACTATCCTTCTGTGTCCAGCTGTGTACTTGCTGTGTCCCCATTTGTGTCCCGCTGTGTCCTCTCTGTGTCCCCCGCTGTGTCCCGCTGTGTCCCCATGTGTCACGCTGTGTCCTCTCTGTGTATCCCTCTGTGTCCCGCAGTGTCTTCGCTGTGTCCCACACTGTGTCCCCGCTGTGACCCGCTGTGTCCCTGCTGTGTCCCGCTGTGTCCCGCTGTGTCCCCGATGTCCCCCGCTGTGTCCCATGGTGTCCCCGTTGTCTGCATGTGTGTCCCCACTGTCCCCCGCTGTGTCCCCATCTGTGTCCCGCTGTGTCCTCGCTGTGTCCCCAGCTATGTACCGCTGTGTCCCCGGCTGTGTCCCCCACTGTGTCCCACTGTGTCCCCTGCTGTGTCCCGCTGTGTCCCGCTGTGTCCCCGCTGTCCGCCGTTGTGTCACCGCTGTCCCCCTCTGTGTCCTCCGCTGTGTCCCGCTGTGTCCTCGCTGTGTCTCACTGTGTCCCCGCATTGTCTTCGCTGTGTCCCGCTGTGTCCCCCGCTGTGTCCCAGCTGTGTCCCCGTTGTGTCCCACTGTGTCCCCGCTGTGTAACCCTGTGTCCCCCTTTGTGTCCCGCTGTGTCCCCCGCTGTGTCCCCGCTTTTGTCCCGCTGTGTCCCCCTGTGTCCTGCTGTGTCCCCTGCTGTGTCCCCCGCTGTGTCCCGCTGTGTCCCGCTGTGGCCTTGCTGTGGCCCCTGCTGTGTCCCTCTGCGTCCCGCTGTGTCCCCCGCTATATCCTGCTCTGTGTCCCGCTGTGCCCCGCTGTTTTCCCCGCTGTGTCACTCGCTGTGTCCTTTGATGTGTCCCCAGCTGAGTCCCGCTGTGTCCCCCGGCTGATAACCGCTGTGTCCCCCACAGTGTCCCCCGCTTTGTCCCCGCTG
>NW_012302668.1:0-2371 GCF_000151885.1 Dipodomys ordii | reverse complement strand
TCTGTTCCTTTTTCTCTCCCATTCCTTCCCTCTATCTCCACTCTACCAGTTGTATACTTCACGTTCATTAATGTGCAGTGAGCTCCACTGCTGTACTTTTTTCACCTTTTTCCTCAGATTCTGTGCCCTCCCCGCCACCCTTCAGCAGATATACACATGAAAACACCATGTATGACTAAAGAATACAGAATCATCAGAAAAAGAAAAAACAAATTTTAAAAAATCTTTTGTTTACATATCTTTGGAGCTCATTTCAGTATGTATATTATTTTATATAAATATGGAGAGCTGCTTAGAAATTGTACCTTTGTGATTCTCTCCTAAGACTATCCTGTTTTGGTCTCCCTATATATGAGAATATAGACGCCTGTGTAATTTGTCATATCCCAATGCATTTTAGAACTAAGTTCTAAGTATCAGAGAGAATATATGCCATTTATCTCTCTGATCTTGGCTTACCTCACTTAACATGACTAGGTCCATCCATTTCCCTGCAAATGACATTATTTTATTCTTGCTAATGGCTGTGTAAAATTCCATTGCATAAAGGTACCACATTTTTTTATCCACTCATCTATTGTAGGCCTGATAAAGATCTATTGCTGACAAAGATCTTTTCCCAATTGATTGTCTATCTTTCTAGTTTAGTAACTATGTCCTTTGTCATGTAGAAATATTTTAGTTTGATATAATACCATTTGTCAAGTCTCTCTCTATCTGCAGTGCCCCGGGACTCTTTTCAAAAAGTTTCTGCCTAGGGCTGGGATGTAGCTCAGTGGCAAAGCGCTTGCCTAGCAAGTGCAATGTCCTGGGTTCGATCCCCAGTACCAAAAAAAAAAAAAGTTTCTGCCTATGCCTATGTGCAAGGTATGTTATAATTCATGAAATCAGTTCCCTAACGATGGATATTTGAGTTGTTTTGGGAATTCTTCTATGAATAATTATATTTTTTTGCTTCCAATTGTGTAATCTTAGATTTATCTTTTTCATTCTTACAGTGAAAGCCTTGGAGAAATCTTGCAGATATTCAGAGTTGGCAGGGTGAATGAAGCCACAGAGTTTTTGAGCAAACTTGGCAACGTGAAACCCCTGTTGCATGGATCTCCTGTACAAAACTTCGTTGGAATTTTGTCCCGGTAAGGCTATGCGATCTATTTTCCAGAATTTTCTAACTTAAAAAAATGTGAAATTTTTTACTTTCCTTTCCACTCTTTTTTTTTGAACTACAGAAAACTCTAATCCCTGCAACATCAAAGTAAACAACAAACATTGGTCTTTTCCATAGAAGTCACTAGCTTGTATCATCCTAAAGAAAAGTGCACAGTTCATCATTAAATTCAGTTCATAATTTAAATTATATATTTTAAAGTGTGTTTCCTAGGTATGAATTGTTCTTTGAAGAATGGCCTTGTCATATGAAGAAAGTGATTCCATATTTCATGACCCTTCCATGTAGATCTGGTCTTGGGTAGAACAAAACTTGAGAAGAATGGTCTAGAGCTAAGTGCTTGGTAGTTCACACCTGTAATCCTAGCTACTCAGGAGGCTAAGATCTGAGGATCGTGGTTTCAAGCCATCAAGACCAGGAAAGTCTGTGAGACTTTTTATCTCTGATTAATGATCAAAAAGATAGAAGTGGAACTGTGGCTCAAGTGGTAGAGCAACAACCTTAAGCGAAAAATCCAAGTGAGAGTGCAAGGACCTGAGTTCAAACCTCAATGCCACCGAAAATTTAAGAAACAAATAAACAGAAAAACTTAGAAGCTGAAGAATGTGATTTTAAAAAAATAGCTTTTATGTCTGTGGTACAAAGTGCTTTAGTATCACGTATAGGGATAAATAGGAAACCAGTTGGAAAAATATGAATGCATAGAGACCTGTAGAGTTTACCATGTCCTGGAGTATTTGTGTGTGTGTGTGTGTGTGTGTGTGTGTGTATGTGTCTTTAACCATCCAGCGTATTCATTTGTAGACTTATAGGCACATTCTAGTTACCACAGATGAGGAAAACCATGCAATCTATGCTTCTCTGGGTCTGGCTTAATTCACGTAATGTAGTTTTTTTACAACTCTTTCCATGTCCTTATGAATGGTACACTATCATTCTGATGGAAACATAGAGTTTCATTTTCTTGACCCATTCATCCACTGAGGGGCATCTGGGTTGATTCCACATCTTGGCTATGGTAAACAATGCTGCAATAAACATGATTGTGCTGGTATCCTTAGTGTGGCATTGCTTATGTTCTATTGTGTAAATGCACAGGAATAGAATTGCTGGGTCCTAAGGAAGCTCTGTGTTTAATCTTTTGAAGAAACATCATATACTGCTTTCCAGTATGATTGAACAAGTTTACCTTCACCAACAGTG
>NW_012302667.1:0-788 GCF_000151885.1 Dipodomys ordii | reverse complement strand
TCCCCACGAGGGGATGAGCGTAGGTACAGCACCCAAAGCCGAGAATTCAAGCCCCATGACCAAAAAAAAAAAAAAAAGAATCTCACAGATTTGTCTGCCCCACAATGGCTTTGAACCTCCATTCACAAATCTCAACCTCCTAAATAGCTAGTGTTACAGGTATGAGCCACTGATGCCTGCCTTCTAGATAACTTTGTAATATCTTACACAATGGGAACTAATTGAAGTGCTGGGTTGTTTAGAGAAAATGATAACAAAAAATAATCTGGCCATGTTCAGTACAGACAGGATTTTTTTGCCAAATATGTTCAATCTGTGGTTGGTTGAATATAAGAATGTGGAACCCACAAATAGAGGCCAACTACACTTTGCTTATTAGTACCCATTTCTGCTAGGATTTCAAGGCTCTAATAAATACTTTATCTAGTAAGTTATTGTAATGCTCTTTTCTTTTCAGCGGGTTGCTTTTACCCAAAGTAGTTGAAGATCATGGCGTGCAAAGAACAGACATTGGAAATCTCGGGAGTGGAATTTATTTCAGTAATTCACTCAGGTCAGTGCACTCCATCCTAAGTCACCAGCACTCACTACTGAGCACTTTCTGAGGTTTTCCCCCCATGATCCTTGCTGAAGGAGTCTTTCACCCACAGAAGCAGAGTACTGTAGAAGCTTGTCTTTTAAGTAAATGTTTGGAGAAACTGTTTGAAATCATCTCCGTGATTTTATTCACTTGAGCCAAGTGTGTGTTTTTCTTTTTTTTTTTTTTGTCGGTCATGGGACTTGAACTC
>NW_012302666.1:0-3159 GCF_000151885.1 Dipodomys ordii | reverse complement strand
AGAAGAAGAAGAAGAAGAAGAAGAAGAAGAAGAAGAAGAAGAAGAAGAAGAAGAAGAAGAAGAAGAAGGAGAAGCATAAGGAGAAGAAGTAGAAGCAGATGGAGCAGAAGCAGGAGAAGCAGAAGCAGTAGAAAAAGAATAAGCATAAGAAGAAGAATCAGAGGGAGAAGCAGAAGAAGGAGAAGGAGCAGCAGAAAGAGAAGTAGAAGGAGAATCAGAAGGAGTAGCAGAAGCAGAAGAAGCAGCAGAAGGAGAAGCAGAAGCAGAAGATGCAGAACGAGAAGCAGGAGAAGCAGAAGAAGCAGAAGCGGAAGGAGAAGCAGAAGAAGGAGAAGGAGAAGGAGAAGGAAGGGCAGCAGAAGCAATAGGAGAAGCAGAAGGAGAAGCAGACAGAGAAGCAGTAGAAGCAGAAGAAGCAGGAAAAGCAGAAGCAGAAGAAAGAGAAGAAGAAGAAGAAGAAGAAGAAGACGAAGAAGAAGACGAAGGAGAAGACGAAGAAGAAGAAAAAGAAGAAGAAGAAGAAGCATAAGGAGAAACATAATGAGAAGCAGTAGAAGCAGAAGAAGCAGAAGCAGGAGAAGCAGAAGCAGAAGAAAAAGAATAAGCAGAAGAAGCAGAAGCAGAAGCAGGGGGAGAATCAGAAGAAGGATAAGGAGAAGGAGCAGCAGAAGGGAGAAGCAGAAGCAGAATGAGAAGCAGAAACAGAAGGAGAACAAGAAGGAGAAGCAGGAAAATGAGAAGAAGCAGAAGTAGAAGCAGAAAGAGAAGGAGTAGAAGGAGAAGCAGAAGTAGCATCAGAAGAAGAAGCAGAAGAAACAGAAGCAAAAGAAACAGAAGAAGGAGAAGAGCAGAAGCAGAAGCAGAAGGAGAAGCAGAAGCAGAAGGAGAAGCAGAAGGAGAAGCAGGAGAAGCAGAAGAAGCAGGAGAAGCAGAAGCAGAAGAAACAGGCGAAGCCGAAGAAGCAGAATCATAATCTGAAGCAGAAGGAGAAACAGAAGAAGCACAATCTGAAGCAGAAGCAGAAGAAAAGGTAAGAGTAGAATAAGCAGAAGCAGAAGCACCAGGAGAAACAGAAGAACAAGTAGGAGAAGGCGAAAGAGAAGAATTAGGAGTAGGAGAAGCAAAAGGATAAGCAGAAGCAGAAAGAGACGCAGAATGAGAAGCAGCACGAGAAGTAGGAGAAGCAGGAGAAGCAGAAGCAGGAGAAGCAGAAGAAACAGAAGACGCAGAAGCAGAATGAGAAGCAGAAGGAGAAATTGAAGCAGAAGCAGAAGCAGAAGGAGAAGCAGAAGCAGAAGGAGAAGCAGAAGCAGGAGAAGCAGAAAGAGAAGCAGAACGAGAAGCAGGAGAAGCAGAAGAAGATGCATAAGGAGAAGCAGGAGTAGCAGAAGAAGCAGAAGCAGAAGGAGAAGTAGAAGTAGGAGAAGGAGAAGGAAGAGTCGCAGAAGCAATAGGAGAAGCAGAAGGAGAAGCAGAAGCAGAATGAGAAGCAGAAAGAGAAGCAGTAGAATCAGAAGAAGCAGGAAAAGAAGAAGCAGAAGAAAGAGAAGAAGAAGAAGAAGAAGAAGAAGAAGAAGGAGAAGTAGCAGAAGAAGAAGAAGAAGAAGAAGAAGAAGAAGAAGAAGAAGAAGAAGAAGAAGAAGAAGAAGAAGAAGAAGAAGAAGAAGAAGAAGAAGAAGAAGAAGGAGAAGAAGAAGGAGAAGGAGAAGATGTAGAAGCAGAAGGAGCAGAAGCAGGAGAAGCAGAAGAATTAGAAAAAGAATAAGCATAAGAAGAAGAATCAGAGGGAGAAGCAAAAGAAGGAGAAGGACCAGCAGAAAGAGAAGTAGAAGAAGAATCAGAAGGAGAAGCAGAAGAAGGAGTAGCAGAAGCAGAAGAAGCAGCAGAAGGAGAAGGAGAAGCAGAAGATGCAGAACGAGAAGCAGGAGAAGCAGAAGAAGCAGAAGCGGAAGGAGAAGCAGAAGAAGGAGAAGGAGAAGGAGAAGGAAGGGCAGCAGAAGTAATAGGAGAAGCAGAAGGAGAAGCAGAAAGAGAAGCAGAAGAAGCAGAAGAAGCAGGAAAAGCAGAAGCAGAAGAAAGAGAAGAAGAAGAAGAAGAAGAAGAAGAAGAAGAAGAAGAAGAAGAAAAAGAAGAAGAGGAAGAAGAAGAATAAGCAGCAGCATAAGGAGAAGCATAAGGAGAAGCATAAGGAGAAGCAGAAGAAGCAGAAGCAGGAGAAGCAGAAGCAGAAGAAGCAGAAGCAGAAGAAAAAGATTAAGCAAAAGAAGCAGAAGGAGAACAAGAAGGAGAAGCAGGAGAATCAGAAGAAGCAGAAGTAGAAGCAGAAAGAGGAGAAGAAGGAGAAGCAAAAGTAGAATCAGAAGAAACAGAAGACGAAGAAGCAGAAGAAACAGAAGCAAAAGGAACAGAAGAAGGAGAAGAGCAGAAGCAGAAGCAGAAGGAGAAGCAGAGGCAGAAGGAGAAGCATAAAGAGAAGCAGGAGAAGCATAAGAAGCAGGAGAAGCAGAAGAAGAAGACGGAGGAGGCGAAAGAGAAGGATTAGAAGTAGGAGAATCAAAAGGATAAGCAGAAGCAGAAAGAGACGCAGAAGGAGAAGCAGCACGAGAAGTAGGAGAAGCAGGAGAACTAGAAGCAGGAGAAGGAGAAGAAACAGAAGACGCAGAAGCAGAAGGAGCAGCAGAAGGAGAAATTGAAGCAGAAGCAGAAGGAGAAGCAGAAGCAGAAGGAGAAGCAGAAGAAGGAGAAGGAGAAGCAGAAAGAGAAGCAGAAAGAGAAGCAGAACGAGAAGCAGGAGAAGCAGAAGTTGGAGAAGCAGAAGCAGAAGAAACAGAAGGAGAAGAAGCAGAAGCAGAAGGAGAAGCAGAAACAGAAGGAAAAGCAGAAAGAGAAGCAGGAGAAGCAGCAGCAGGAAAGCAGAAGCAGAAGAAGCCGGAGAAGCAAAAGCAGAATCTGAAGCAGAAGGAGAAGCAGAAGAAGCAGAAGAAGCAGAATCTGGAGAAGCAGAAGGAGAAGCAGAAGCAGAAAGAGAAGCAAAAGCAGAAGGAGAAGCAAAAGGATAAGCAGAAGAAACAGAAGAAGCAGAGGCAGTAGAAAAAGAAGCAGAAAATGCAGAAGAAGAAGGAGAAGCAGAAGGTAAAGCAGAAGAACGAGGAGGAGTGA
>NW_012302665.1:0-3159 GCF_000151885.1 Dipodomys ordii | reverse complement strand
GAAAGAGAAGCAAAAGCAGAAGGAGAAGTAGAAGAAACAGAAGAAGCAGACGCAGTAGCAGAAGCAGCAGAAGATGCAGAAGCAGAAGGAGAAGCATAAGGAAAAGCAGAAGAACGAGAAGGAGAAGGAGAACGAGAAACAGAAGAAGAAGCAGAAAGAGAAGCAGAAGAAGGAGCAGGAGAAGGAAAAGCAGCAGGAGAAGCAGAAAGAGCAGCAAAAGGAGAAGCAGGAGAAGCAGAAGCAGGAGAAGCAGAAGCAGAAGAATCCGAAGAAGAAGAAGTAGAACCTGAAGCAGAAGGAGAAGCAGGAGAAGCAGTAGAAGCAGAATCTGGAGAAGCAGAATGAGAAGCAGAAGGAGAAGCAGAAGCAGAAAGAGAATCAAAAGCAGAAGGGGAAGCAGAAGAATCAGAAGAACTAGAAGCAGTAGCAGTTGTAGCAGAAGCAGAAGGAGAAGCAGAAGGAAAAGCAGAAGAACGAGGAGAAGGAGAAACAGAAGGAGAAGCAGAAGGAGAAGCAGAAAGAGAAGCAGGTAAAGCAGAAGAAGAAGAAGCAGAAGGAGAATCAGAAGGAGAGGCAGAAGAAGGAGAAGGAGAAGCAGAAACAGAAGAAGATGCAGAAGGAGAAGCAGGAGAAGAAGAAGAAGCAGAAGCAGAAGGAGAAGCAGGAAAAGCAGAAGAAGCAGAAGCAAAAGGAGAAGCAAAAGAAGGAGAAGGAGAAGCAGAGGCAGAAGACGAAGCATAAGCACAAGCACAAGCAGAAGGAGATGCAGAAGGAGAAGCAGGAGAAGCAGAAGATGCAGAAGCTGAAGGAGAAGCAGAAGTAGGAGAAGGAGAAGGAGGAAAAGTAGAAGCAGAAGGACAAGCAGAAGCGGAATGAGAAGCAGAAAGAGAAGCAGGAGAAGCACAAGATGCAGAAGCAGAAGAAGCCGAAAGAGAAGAAGCAGAAGAAGCAGAAACAGAATCAGAATTAGAAGCAGAAGCAGAAGGAGAAGCAGCAGAACAAGTAGAACCAGAAATTCAGGCAGGAGAAACAGAAGAAGCAGAAGCAGAAACAGAAGGAGAAGCAAAAAGAGAAGCAGAAGGAGAAGTAGAAGAAGCAGCAGAAGGAGAAGCAGCAGAAGAAGCAGAAAAACAAGCAAGAGAAGCAGAAGCAGAAAGAGAATTAGAAGCAGAAGAAGCAGAAGCAGAAGAAGAAGCAGTAGAAGCATAAGAAGCAGAAGCAGGAGAAGCAGAAGAAAAAAAGAAGCATAAGAAGCAGAAGCCGAAGCAGAGGGAGAAAAAGAAGAAGGAGAAGGAGCAGCAGAAGTTGAAGCAGAAGGAGATGCAGATGCAGAAAGAGAAGCAGAAACAGAAGGAGAAGGAGAAGGAGAAGTTGGAGAATCAGAAGAAGCAGAAGCAGAAGGAAAAGGAGAAGCAGAAGCAGAAGGACAAGCAGGAGAAGCAGAAGAAGCAGAAGCGGGAGAAGCAGCAGCAGAAGAAGAAACAGAAGAATGAGAAGGAGCAGAAGGAGAAGCAGAAGCAGAAGGAGAAGCAGAAAGAGAAGCAGAAGAAGCAGTAGCAGGAGGAGCAGAAGCAGAAGAAACAGAAGAAGCCGAAGAAGCAGAAGGAAAACCTGAAGCAGAAGGAGAAGCAGAGCAGGAGAAGCTGGAAAAGCAGAAGTAGAAGAACAGAACAAGCAGAAGAAGCAGAAGCAGAACGAGAAGCAAAAGAATAAGAAGGAGAAAGAGAAGGATTAGGAGTAGGAGGAGCAGAAGCAGAATTAGAAGCAGAAAGAGAAGCAGAAGGAGAAACAGAAGAAGCAGAAGCAGGAGAAGCAGAAGCAGAATGTGAAGCACAAGAAGGAGAAATTGAAGGAGAAGGGGAATGGGACGGAGAAGCAGAAGGAAAAGTAGGAAAAGCATTAGAAGAAGAATCAGGAGAAGCAGAAGCAGAAGAAGGAGAAGAGCAGAAGCAGAAGGAGAAACAGAAGCAGAAGCGGAAGGAGAAGAAGAAGTAGCTGAAGCAGAAGAAGAAGAAACAGAAAATGCAGAAGAAGCAGAAGAAGAAGCAGCAGGAGAAGCAGAAGAAGAAGAAGGAGAAGGAGAAAGAGAAGGATTAGGAGTAGGAGAACCAGAAGGATAAGCAGAAGCAGAAAGAGAAGCAGGAGAAACAGAAGACGCAGGAGAAGCAGAAGCAGAGGAAACAGGAGAAGCCGAAGAAGCAGAAGCAGAATCTGAAGCAGAAGGAGAAACAGAAGAAGCACAATCTGAAGCAGAAGAAACAGAAATAGTAGAATAAGCAGAAGCAGAAGCAGCAGGAGAAGCAGAAGAAGAAGGCGGAGAAGGCGAAAGAAAAGGATTAGGAGTGGGAGAAGCAAAAGGAAAAGCAGAAGCAGAAAGAGACGAAGAAGGAGAAGGAGCACGAGAAGTAGGAGAAGCAGGAGAAGCAGAAGCAGGAGAAGGAGAAGAAACAGAAGAGGCAGAAGCAGAATGAGAAGCAGAAGAAGAAATTGAAGGAGAAGCAGAAGCAAAAGGAGAAGCAGAAGAAGGATAAGGAGAGGCAGAAAGAGAAGCAGAAAGAATAGCAGAGCGAGAAGTAGGAGTAGCAGAAGCAGAAGCAGAAGAAACACAAGAAGGAGAAGAAGCAGAAGGAGAAGCAGAAACAGAAGGAAAAGCAGAAGAAGCAGAAGCAGGAGAGGCAGAAGCATAAGAATCCGAAGAAGCAGAAGCAGAACCTGAAGCACAAGGAGAAGCAGGAGAAGCAGAAGGAGCAGAATATGGAGAAGCAGAAGGAGAAGCAGAAGCAGAAAGAGAATCAAAAGCAGAAGGAGCAGAAAGAGAATCAAAAGCAGAAGGAGAAGCAGAAGAAACAGAAGAAGCAGAGGCAGTAGCAGAAGAAGCAGAAGATGCAGAAGCAGAAGGAGAAGCCCAAGGAAATGCAGAAGAACGAGAAGGAGAAGAAGGAGAAACAGAAGGAGAAGAAGAAAGAGAAGCAGAATAAGGAGCAGTAGAAGGAAAAGCAGCAGGAGAAGCAGAAAGAGCAGCAGAATGAGAAGCAGGAGATGCAGAAACAGGAGAAGCAGAAGCAGAAGAAACAGGAGAAAGACAAGAAGCAGAAGCAGAAGGAGAAGCAGAAACAGAAGGAGAAGCAGAAAGAGAAGGAGGGAAGCAGAAGAAGCTGA
>NW_012302663.1:0-3159 GCF_000151885.1 Dipodomys ordii | reverse complement strand
TGAGAAGCTGAGGAGAAGCAGAAGCAGAAAGAGAATCAAAAGCAGGAGAAGCAGAAGAAACAGAATAATAGAAGCAGTAGCCATTGTAGCAGAAGCAGAAGGAGAAGCCGAAAGAAAAGCAGAAGAACAAGAAGGAGAAGGAGAAACAGAAGGAGAAGCAGAAGGAGAAGCAGAAAGAGAAGCAGGTAAAGCAGAAGAAGAAGAAGCACAAGGAGAATCAGAAGGAGAAGCAGAAGAAGGAGAAGGAGAAGCAGAAGCAGAAGAAGATGCAGAAGGTGAAGCAGGAGAAGCAGAAGAAGCAGAAGCAGAAGGAGAAGAAGGAAAAGCAGAAGAAGCAGAAGCAAAAGGAGAAGCAAAAGAAGGAGAAGTAGAAGCAGAAGCAGAAGAAGAAGCATAAGGACAAGCACAAGCAGAAGGAGACGCAGAAGGAGAAGCAGGAGAAGCAGAAGAAGCAGAATCTGGAGAAGCAGAAGACGAAGAAGCAGAAAGAGAAGCAAAAGCAGAAGGAGAAGCAGAAGAAACAGAAGAAGCAGAGGCAGTAGCAGAAGAAGCAGAAGATGCAGAAGCAGAAGGAGAAGCAGAAGGAAAAGCAGAAGAACGAGAAGGAGAAGGAGAAACAGAAGGAGAAGCAGAAAGAGAAGCAGAAGAAGGAGCAGGAGAAAGAAAAGCAGCAGGAGAAGCAGAAAGAGCAGCAGAAGGAGAAGCAGGAGATGCAGAAACAGGAGAAGCAGAAGCAGAAGAAACAGGAGAAGGACAAGAAGCACAAGCAGAAGGAGAAGCAGAAACAGAAGCAGAAGCAGAAAGAGAAGGAGGGGAAGCAGAAGAAGCAGAAGCAGGAGAAGCAGAAGCATAAGAATCCGAAGAAGCAGAAGCAGAACCTGAAGAAGAAGGAGAAGCAGGAGAAGCAGAAGAAGCAGAAGCAGAAGGAGAAGTAGAAGTAGGAGAAGGAGAAGGAAGAGCCGCAGAAGCAATAGGATTAGCAGAAGGAGAAGCAGAAGCAGAATGAGAAGCAGAAAGAGAAGCAGTAGAACCAGAAGAAGCAGGAAAAGAAGAAGCGGAAGAAAGAGAAGAAGAAGAAGAAGAAGAAGAAGAAGAAGAAGAAGAAGAAGAAGAAGAAGAAGAAGAAGAAGAAGAAGAAGAAGAAGAAGAAGAAGAAGGAGAAGGAGAAGGAGAAGGAGAAGGAGAAGCATAAGGAGAAGAAGTAGAAGCAGAAGAAGCAGAAGCAGGAGAAGCAGAAGCAGTAGAAAAAGAATAAGCATAAGAAGAAGAATCAGAGGGAGAAGCAGAAAAGGAGAAGGAACAGCAGAAAGAGAAGTAGAAGGAGAATCAGAAGGAGAATCAGAAGAAGGAGTAGCAGAAGCAGAAGAAGCAGCAGAAGGAGAAGCAGAAGCAGAAAAAGTTGCAGAACGAGAAGCAGGAGAAGCAGAAGAAGCAGAAGCAGAAGGAGAAGCAGAAGTAGGAGAAGGAGAAGGAGAAGGAAGTGCAGCAGAAGCAATAGGAGAAGCAGAAGGAGAAGCAGAAGCAGAATGAGAAGCAGAAAGAGAAACAGTAGAAGCAGAAGAAGCAGGAAAAGCAGAAGCAGAATAAAGAGAAGAAGAAGAAGAAGACGAAAAAGAAGGAGAAGAAGAGAAAGAAGAAGAAGCAGCAGCATAAGGAGAAGCATAAGGAGAAGCAGTAGAAGCAGAAGCAGGAGAAGCAGAAGCAGAAGAAAAAGAATAAGCAAAAGAAGCAGAAGCAGTGGGAGAAGCAGAAGAAGGAGAAGGAGAAGGAGCAGCAGAAGGAGAAGCAGAAGCAGAAAGAGAAGCAGAAACAGAAGGAGAACAAGAAGGAGAAGCAGGAGAATCAGAAGAAGCAGAAGTAGAAGCAGAAAGAGGAGAAGAAGGAGAAGCAGAAGGAGAATCAGAAGATACAGGAGAAGAAGAAGCAGAAGAAACAGAAGCAAAAGAAACAGAAGAAGGAGAAGAGCAGAAGCAGAAGGAGAAGCAGAAGGGAAGGAGAAGCAGAAAGAGAAGCAGGAGAAGCAGAAGAAGGAGGAGAAGCAGAAGCAGAAGAAACTGGAGAAGCCAAAGAAGCAGAAGCAGAATCAGAAACAGAAGGAGAAGTAGAAGCAGAAGGAGAAGCAGAAGAAGGAGAAGGAGAAGGAGAAGCAGAAAGAGAAGCAGAACGAGAAGCAGGAGAAGCAGAAGCAGGAGAAGCAGAAGCAGAAGAAACAGAAGAAGGAGAAGAAGCAGAAGGAGAAGCAGAAACAGAAGGAAAAGAAGAAAGAGAAGCAGGAGAAGCAAAAAAAGTAGCAGCAGGAGAAGCAGAAGCAGAAGAAGTCGAAGAACAAGAAGCAGAACCTGAAGCAGAAGGAGAAGCAGTAGAAGCAGAAGAAGCAGAATCTGGAGAAGCAGAAGGAGAAGCAGAAGCAGAAAGAGAAGCAAAAGCAGAAGGAGAAGCAGAAGGAGAAGCAGAAGAAGCCGAGGCAGTAGCAGAAGAAGCAGAAGATGCAGAAGCAGAAGGAGAAGCGGAAGGAAAAGCAGAAGAACTAGAAGGAGAAGAAGGAGAAACACAAGGAGAAGCAGAAAGAGAAGAAGAAGAAGGAGCAGCAAGACAAGTAGGAGAAGCAGGAGAAGCAGAAGAAACAGAAGAAGCAGAAGCAGTAGCAGTTGCAGCAGAAGCAGAAGGAGAAGCAGAAGGAAAAACAGAAGAACGAGAAGGAGAAGGAAAAACAGAAGCAGAAGCAGAAGGAGAATCAGAAGGAGAAGCAGAAGAAGCAGAAGGAGAAGCGAAGGAGAAGCAGAAGCAGAAGAAAATGCAGAAGGAGAAGCAGAAGCAGAAGAAGATGCAGAAGGAGAATCAGGAGAAGCAGAAGAAGCAAAAGCAGAAGGAGAAGCAGAAGTAGGAGAAGGAGATGGAGAAGGAAGGGCAGCAGAAGCAATAGGAGAAGCAGAAGGAGAAGCAGAAGCAGAATGAGAAGCAGAAAGAGAAGCAGTCGAAGCAGAAGAAGCAGGAAAAGCAGAAGCAGAAGAAAGAGAAGAAGATGATGATGATGATGATGATGATGATGATGATGATGAGAGAGAGATGAGAGAGAGATGAGAGAGAGAGAGAGAGAGATGAGAAGAAGAAGAAGAAGAAGAAGAGAGAGAGAGACGAGGAGGAGGAGAAGAAGAGATG